>NW_003852423.1:5008725-5130073 GCF_000181295.1 Otolemur garnettii | reverse complement strand
AAAAAAAAAAAAAAAAAAAAAAAAGAAGGAAATCTTGTCCTTTGTAACAATGTGGATGAACCTGGAGGACGTTATGGTAAGTGAAATAACCAGACACAGAAAGACAAATACTGCATGATCTCACTTATATTTGGAAGCTAAACAAGTTGAACTCATAGAAACTGAGAGTAAAACGGTGGTTGCCAGGAGTCGGGTGGAGGGGGGGAATGGGGGATTTTGTTCAAAGGGTACAAACTTTCAGTTATGAGATGAGTAAGTTCTGGAGATCTAATGTACAGCACAGTGTCTAGAGTTAACAATAATATATACTTGAAATTTGCTAAGAGTAGGTCTTAAGGTTCTTATCACCAAGAAAAAAATAAAAACAAACCAGCATCAGCACCACAAAAGCAGGTAACTATGTAAAGTGATGGGTACGTTAATTAGCTTGACTGTGGTAAGGGAGGACATTTCAAGAAGGGGGAATGGCTCAAACAAAAGTGCCAAGGCAGGAAATCGTATGGTATATTTTAAAGCAGGGAATCTATAGTTGGCATAGAGAGGATATTCAGGTGGGCAATGGCAGATGCAGGAAGGAAAATATTAGGGTAAGTCCTTTGAACTATTTCCCCTAGACAGCAAGAAGCTATGGAAGATTTTTAAAGGGGACGGCAACTTGTGGAATTTAAGGAAAATCAATTTTTCAATATTTTGTAGACACACAAGCTGATAGCAAACTTCATGAGGACAGAAACCGTATCTGTCCTATCCAACAATGTCTCCAAAGCCCCTGGCACAGTGCCTGGCAGGAGGTCCAACTCAACAGAGATAATTCACAAAATAATAAAGTATTGGCAAAGTTCAGTTACAAGACTAGCACAAAATACCCAGTGTTAGGAGCTGAGACTAGGGTAGTAAAGAAAATGAACAGCTACAGATGAGCAACCTCACCTGGGAGAATCTATTGTGCGTGAGGACTAGTCACATGTCCAGGGAGGGAGAAGTCCAGGACCATGTGACTGGGAGATAAAGGTCCAGAAGAGAAGCTGTTTGGGTAAAACGATAATGAACTTGGCATTGTTTATAAACTTATTCATTTACTCACTTATTTTATTTATTCAATTCAGCATTTTAGGGGAAGAAAAATATAAATAAAGGAACTAAAGGAGGAAAGACTTGGTGATTTCATGCATTGAAAAAAGGACAATGAAGTGGAGCTCGGTAGGCAAGGAGGGGGGCATGGCCACGTGAGATGAGAGAGCGTGTTGGGTTGGGAGATAACTTTATCAGTAGCAGAGCTTCTAGACAACACCTCAGTGGCTGTCGGAGATTGTGTGGATCTGAGATCGTTGCTCAGGGAACCTGGTGACATGCTTCTCAGATACCAACTTCAAAACAGAATCAAGCGTTTTGTTCCAGGGCAATGGAGCAGGAATAACTATAGTTATTTGGTTACAGGCGTTAAACATCATAATTTTACATTTATGTGTCAAAATATTAAAACCAACTATCTTTTAGACACAGGGAAGTCAATAAGGTGTTATGGTTATAAGCTGTGAAACCAGACAGGCTGGGTTTAAATCCTAGCCCTGCCTCTTCCTAGCTGTGTGACCTTAGCAAAGTTATTTGACCTCTCTGTGCTTCATACTCTTCATTTTGAAAATGGGAGTAATAATAGTGTCTCCTTAATAAGATTAGATGGAGTATTGGAAGAAATGGTTTCTGTCAAGTGTTAAAAGGAGTGTCTAGTCTATAATAAATGTTTAATATTAATAAGTGTTAGTACTGTTACCATTAATGACATAGTCACCTTTCATAAAACACAAATGGAGTACGAAAAATAAAATTTGGGAGGATATTGGGATAGGGTGAGTATATTTTGCATGTGGTAAAGATACAAATTTTGGGGAGTCAAAGGGTAGACTATTCTAGGTTGAATAGTGCTCCTCCGAAATTTATGTCTACCCTGCACCTGTGAGTGTGACTTATTTAGAAATAGGTTTTGCAAATGTAATCAGGCTAAAGTTAGGTTTTACTGCATTAGGATGGGCTCTTAAAACTAGTAACTTGGTGTTCTTATAAAAGATAGAAGAAGAGTCAAAGAAAAAGCGGAGAAGGCCATGTGAAGACACAGGCAGAGATGGGAGCTAGACAGCCACAGTCAAGGAACACCTGGAGCCACCTGACTCCAAAAGAGATAGGAAGGGTTCTCCCCCACAGCCCTATATCCATATCAGTAGGAGTAAGGTCCTATTTATACCTTGATTTCAGACTTCTAACCTCCAGAACTGTGAAAAAATATTTAAATGAATGTTGTTTTGTGCCATAAACTTTGTGATACTTTTTTAAGGAAACTAATGCACATGAAAGTGTGAAGGAAAAACATGACATTGGTCTGTGCAACAGTTTTTTGGATTTGATCCAAAAGTGCAAAAATAGGCACGTGTGATTACATTAAACTAAAAAGTTTTTGCACAGCAAAACAATTAACTGAATTGCATGTACCTCAATATTAACCTGAAAAAAAAAACAAAAACAATTAACTGTGAAGAGAGTGTGGATTGGGACAAAGTATTTGCAAGTCATATATATGATAAGGAGTTAATATAGAAAATATATGATGAGTAACTCAATAGCAAGAAAACAAATAACCCAATTAAAAAATGGACAAGGGACCTGAATAGGCATTTCGCAAAAGGAGATATACAAATGGCCAACAGATATATGAAAAAATTTTTGACACTGATAATCATTAGGGAAATGCAAATTAAAACCACAATAAAACATCCCCCTGTCAGAATGGCAATTATCAAAAAGACAAGGCCATGTGTGGTGGATCAATCCTATAATCCCAGTGCTTTGGGAGGCTGAGGCAGGAGGTTCAGTGTAGGCCAGGAGTTCAAGGTTATAGCAAGCTATGATCACAACACTGCACACTATCCTGGTGACACAGCAAGACCTTGTCTCAAAAAACCAAAACAAAACAAAAGATAATAAGTGTTGGTGGGCATGTGGAGAAAGAGAAACCTTGTATGCTGTTGGTGGGAATTTAAATTACTACAGCCATTATGGAAAGCAGTGTTTTTACTTCCTCAAAAAACTAAAACTGGAGTTAGCACATAATCCAGCAATTTCACTGCTGGATATTTACCCCAAAGATTTGAAATCAGTGTGCATTCCCATGTTCACTGAAGCTCTGTGCACAATAGCCAGATTATGGAATCAACCTAAATGTCCATCAACAGGTAAATGGTTCAAGAGGTGTGTTTATACACTATCAAATTTCAGCCTTCAAAAAAGAATGAAATTCTGTCATTTGCAACAACATGGAGGAATTGGAGAACACTAAGTGAAGTGAGGCAGGTACAGAAAGACAGATGCTTCATGTTTTCACTTATGTGTGGACTCCCAGACAATTGAACTCATAGAAGCCAAGAGTAGAAGGGTGATTACCAAGGCTTGGGGTGGGGAGGATGATAGCCAAAGGACGCAAAATCTCAGTTAGACAAGAGAAATAAGTTTTTCTTTTTATTGGATCTATTGCACAATGTGGCAAATGTATTATAATTAATTATGGTGTATTATGCATTTCAAAATTGCTAAGGGAATAAATTTCAAATGATCTTACCATGTAAGATGAAAACTATTCCAGGTGATAAATATGTTAATTGTTTTAATTATTCCATCTTGTATTTATAAATCATAACCTCGCTTTTCACTCTATAAATATATAGTAAATTTTTTAAAAAAGAAGTAAATGTTAAAAAGAGTCCAATACAGATACTTTATTGTATGAGTATGTATGAGTATACTTTGTTTGACTAAGCACCTTCCAGATTTCTCTCCACACTGGTTGCACCCATTTGCAGTCTCACTAGTAGTACCACACAGAAGATTCTACATTTCTGCCAATACTTGCCATTATTGAAAGCTTTCCAATTTTTTACTAGCCTAATGGATATAAAGCATTATCTTATCATTCCTTTGATTTTCCATTTTCCTGATTTTTTTTTTTTTTTTTTTTGGAGATACAGTTTCACTTTGTTGCCCTGAGGGTGAGTGCCAGGGTGCCATAGCTCACAGTAACCTCAATTTCTTGGTCTCAGGTGATCCTCTTGCCTTAGCCACCCAAGTAGATGGAACTGCAGGTGCCTAGCACAATGCCCAGATATTGTTTTTCTTAAACACAGCAACTAATCAAGAACATTTGGGACTCTGTCTCACTCTTTCTCAGGCTGGTCTTGAACTCCTGAGCTCAGGGAATCCACCCTCCTCTGCCTCTCGGAGTACTAGGATTACAGGCATGAGCTACCACGCCCCACCTCATTTTCCTGATTTTTAAAAAATTCTATGAGCATTTAATGGTATGCTTGTTAACTTTGAGGGGCTTCTTTTTTTGGAAATTGCCTGTTCATAGGCCTATGCTGATTTTCCTGTTGGGACTGCTTTATTTTTTTATTTTTTTTGGTTGGCCTGCAGTAATTCCAGTTATAATCCCTATATTCTGGTTGTAATCCCTCATTGGTTTTGGACATTGCAAATATCGTTCCCTGTTCTTTTAGCTGTCCTTTAATCTTGTTCATAGTGTCCTTCATTGAACAAAAGTCCTTAATTTATTTAATTTTCTCTTTGAAAAAAAAGTTAGTATACTTTCATCCCTAACTATGCTAACTCCTTTTATTGGCTTTGTTGGAACTTACTAAATGATATGACAGTGTCGTGTTCTGTGAGCTCTTTTGGGCTCACTTGCCCTTCAGCTGTTGTACATTATTTCTTTCTGAATCCAGTAAACTGTGCAATTGTATATCTAGTAAAAGTCAGGAAATGACAGGCCTTATTCAATAATAGAAAACACTGCAACTAATCAAGAACATTTGGGACTCAGCACATTTCCTTGAAGTCAGGCTGCTCACATGTGGATATGATGTCATGTGGATGGGCCAGAAGTTGCAGTCCCACACCTCACAGCTCCCTTTGGGGGCTTGCTGAGACATATCAAGATGAACAGCAAACAGGTCTTTGGCTACTGGTGCAGGTGACAGTGGGTGTGAGTCACACAAAGTGAGAGATAGAAAGGAGCTTAGGGGTCAACCAGTTCTGCCCCCTCCTTTTACAGAAGCAGGAGCCAAGACCGAGGGAAATAAAGGGGCTTGTCCAGTCACACAGCTGCCAGGGAATTGCTGGGACTGGAGCCCACATCTCTTGACTCCCATTTTTTAAAAAAATTTTTTGTTTTTTTTTAATTTTGCTTTTATTTTATTTTATTTTTTTTTTATGGAGACAGAGTCTCACTTTGTGTCCTTCAGTAGAGTACCGTGGAATCATAGCTCACAGCAACCTCCACCAACCACTGGGTCCCTGGGTTTAAGTGATTCTCTAGCCTCAGCCTCCCAAGTAGCTGGGATTACAGGCATCTGCCAGAATGCCCGACAATTTTTGGTAGAGACGGGGTCTCACTCTGGCTCATGCTGGTCTCTAACCTCGGAGCACAGGTGATCCACCCGCTTCGGCCTCCCACAGCGCTGGGACAACAGGCGTGAGCCACCACACCCGGCCTTGACTCCCATTTATTGTGCTTTCCATTTTTCTGCCTCCCCCAGAGGTTGTTAGAAATCATTTTTTGGAGGGCTCTAGACCAGAGCCGGGACTTAATCCAGGAGGTTAATGGGCTCCAGAATTTGGGCCCACTCAGCCTCTCCAACCTCATCTCTGGCCGTTCTGTGTTCTCTGCCTGGTTGCTCTATAGCTTCGTACTCTATTCCTACCTGTGACTGTACAGGATCGTGCCTGCATCCTCTCTTCTCCCTGCCCTTGGCATCCGTCAAGTACTTGTCCGCAGAGCAGTGATTTTCAACAGATGTGCCCTAAGAGGACTTTAGGTATGCCATAAAAATCCTTAAACATTATTAATTAAATTATTTTTGAAAGAAGTTCAAGGCACAGTAAGTATATTCTTTTTTACTTTTTTATCAATATAAATAAAATTATTCCATCAACATGGAATTTTAACTATAGGTTCAAATGTGCCATGAGATAAAAAAGGTTGAAAAATACTGCCTCAGTAGCTGAGTACAGCCTCTTACATACCACAGCTAACTGGCATTATTCTCTCCCTTCTTAGTTTTTTGTAAGATCTGTGGTCTGCACAAATACAACTTAGGTTTGATTACATGCTGCCTTTTTGTTTGGAACGTTTCTGTTGTACAAGTCACTGAGCATGTCACTTACTATCTCTGTGCCTCCTTCAATTTATTCACTAATGAAAAAGAAGAGTTGGTTTCATTTCTGTGGGATGCTGCCATCTCTAACATTCTATACCTCCATAAGATTTTAAGGTCCTCAAGGAAAGTGACTCTTCCTTGTATAAATTTTTTTCAATCCCTTTAGTCTAGTGGTTCTCAACTGGGGATAATTTTCTTCCTCAAGGACATTAAACATTTGGAGATACTCTTAGTTGTCACAGCTAGGGAAGGAGGTGCCGCTGGCATGTAGTGAGTGGATAGAAGAAGCCAAGGATGATGTTAAACATTCTACAGCACAAGACCGCCCAGCACAGAAAAAGGATTTTCCATCTCAAAATGTCGATAGCAGCAAGGATAAGAAACCCTGCCTTCATCTCTAGCCCAATACCATAGGCACGGAGTAGGCGCTGAATGAACACTTTCATCTTTCAGCCAAAGAGCACTCACAGAGGGGCTGCTGCTGGACCCGGAGCTGTCGTGGGAAATGAGAGGTCAGCGCTTATGCACAATTAATGCCAAGTCAGGGAAGAGAATCTAATTTTCCTTAGCCAAGAAGAAGAGCTGGGAGTAAAGAAGGAAATGTTGGGTGGATGAAAACAGAACGCTAAGAAGTTATTTATTTTGTAGGAGGTGTGGATTTAAATAGCTCATTTTTTAGATATCTCTAGGGGAACAGCTTGTAATTGTGGTAAATAGTGGTAATAACATTGGAACTCGTGAAGGGAAGCTGTGGGAATTATGATGTGTATTGTCAAGAAGATTTGTGTTTATTCTTAGCTTTCCTCGAAATAACATCTGGGTGATAAAAGTGGCTTTAATTTACACAAGAGGCAAGGAATTAGGTCTCATAGGCTCTCAACAGTGACCTCCAAAAAGGATCATAGGCTCTTTTTTCAGTCTCCTATGCAGAGTTTCCTAAGGATGGTAGACAACTATACGCTGTCAATGACTCTTCCCACCTCCGCGGTGGCCATGGTCCCAAAGACCTCCCTCATGGGGCCACACCTGTCTTTCTCTTTAGGTTGCAACATTCAAGAAAGCCAATCCATTATTTCTTTGCTTCTCTCCCCTTTACCCTCCATCACTTAATAAATATAATAAGACATATCCTAGACAGCACCCCAAAACATTGGGATTGGAGGGAAAATCCATTACCCAAAAACTCTTGAGATGAACATCATTCTCAGCCTCTCCGAACCCTTGGCAGGAGATTCCATTGTTCCTTCTCCTGGCTACCAGAGGTATTTGGCAAGGTTTCTGTTTAGATTTCTTTTGGGGAAGAAATGCTTAAATTAAACATTGAAATTCATGAGAATATCTCAGTTCCTTGTAAATGCTTTTCATCACAATTACTCTGAGTGAGGTATTATTTTGTGGCTCCACAGTGAGTCCTGAAGGGGACTTCCAACAGTTCATTTCGGGAGATCTCTGGGTCCTCAGTCAAGTGCAGTGTACATCGCATAACAAGCTGAAATAGGGACATAAGCTCATGAACCACTTTTTAATAGTTTAGATACTTCTCTGTTATATAAGATTATAAACTGGGTCTATAGAAAAATAAGTTCTTTTCAGCCACACATACCCAGGTTCCTTTTCCGGGTTTTCCCACAAGAGAACAATCAGATGAGGGAATTGAAGCTCCTCATGATCTTTTTTCAAACTTTCCTCTAAATGTTTTTAGAAAGGTATTCTGGGGCAAGGGCTGAATGTCAGTTGTGGAGCTACCATAGAAATCTACGTGTAACAGGAATTTGGTAAATGAGTATCCTTATGGCTGCTGTGTTTCTTGTGCGGGGAATGCATGGCATCTCTTGGCTAAACGATCTGGAAAAAAAAACATGAGAAGGGGGTATGAAAAGAAAGCACCCCTAGTGACGGCACATTTTGTGGCCCAGTCACCACTTCTGTGAGTTTGGAATTTTGTTTTTGCACCAGTTCTTCAAGGCTGCCTTTTCTACCTTCCATCTGTAAAAAAGTGAATGTAAGAAATTTGAATTACACCATCACCTCCCCGGAGATCAGTGCACTGGTGGGCATCTACTTGAGATGGTTTTTCCTCTCCCCCATTTCGTGTGTGCTTAAAAATACAATGATCACAAAGGCAAGACAGCTCTATGTTTGGTCTCTGCTTTTACTTTCATACTGTTTTATGTTTGCTTGGCCGGCTGCAACTGAGGCTGGTTTTACAAGAAGCCACTAATGAATCTCAAAATGGGAAAAGATGAGTAAACTCTTGCTCTGAAGGCAGGGCTTGTGGGAGATCAGAGAAGGAGATCCCCTCTGCATTTTATGAGAATGCATTAGTTAGCAAGGGTCTATTTGAAAGTTCTCCTGATTCCTTATATAGAAAGATGGAACTCAGCTACCAGCTCATAGGTAGTAGCTTAACTCATTAAGAAAATGAGTTTACTTACTAGTTGGTTTGTGAGCATCTCACTGTCATTCTGTTCTTTCCCTGAATAGGGAGGATAATAATTTTTGCAAATAACATGAAGAAGCATGTGGTAGGCAGAATTCTAAGATGGTCACTAAGATTCTAGATCCCCCACCAATTAAGTGCCTTACATAATAAATATGTAGGACAATGAGTTGAGTGTGATGGATCTTACTCCTGTGGTTAGGGTATGTTAAATGGCATAGTTTACTTTAAAAAAAAGAGGTGATATGGCTGCCTGACCAAATAACACAAGTCCTTTAAAATAAGAGTATTTTCTCTAGCTGGTGGCCAGCAAGGAAGGTGGAGATTTGAAGCAGAGGAATTTGATACATGATTGTTGTCCTACAAATGGTAAGGGATGTGGGCAACCTCTAAGAACTGAAAGTGGTCCCCAGCTGGCAGGTTTGAGTTCTAAAACTGTAAGAAAATGAATTCATCCAATAGCCAGAGACTCTAAGCCCTAGAGGAGAATGCAGCCCCACCTTGATTTTAGCCAAGTGAGACCCTGAGAAGAGAATCCCATATGTCCTTGCTTCTGAGTTATGAAAATTATAAAATCATAAATTTATGTTTTAACCACTAAGTTTGTGGTCATTTGTTACACAGCAATAGAACACCAATATGAAGCAGGAGAAAATCACTGGGAGAAGAAAGCTAAGTAAAAACAATATCTTCATATTTGGTTCTAAAACATTTTGTGACAAGTCAGTTTTATGCGTCAATTTAGCAAGGCTATGGCACTCAGTTGACTGGTCAAACCCTACTCAAGATTTTGCTGTGAAGATATTTTGTAGATGTGATGAACATAATCAACTGCCTTTAAGTAAAAGAGATTACCCTGGGAAAGAACTAACAATATTTTATCTTAAAATGTATTCCTTTGACACATATTTTGAGATGGCTGCCAAAAGGCCAGCAAACAAAAGTACCCTGCAAAACTGTCTTTTGTGGGGGAAATTTGCATTGATAGAGCATCTATATTGGTGCCTCTACGACTTCTCTTGCCTGGAGCTGGGAAAGTTAACTGAGTCATATACCTTAAAGATCTGCAAGAAACATTTACTACCTGTTTCAGAGTTTTTCAACCTTTTTTTTATTTCATGGCACACTTGAACCTATAGTTAAACTTCTGTGGCATACTTAATTATGTTGATCCAAAAAAAAAAGTGAAAAAATATGTACTTACTGTGCTTTGAACTTCTTTCAAAAATACTTTAATTAATGATCTTTAAGTTTTCTCATGGCACACCAGTTGAAAATTACTGATTGTTCTCTCTGAGGACTGCTACCTGTGGGGTTTCAGCTACATGACAAGATTACCTTTGCTAATCAGGCTTCCTCTCTTCCCTTGCTATAACCCCGTGGTCCCCAGTCCCTGGTCAGTGGCTTGTCAGGAACCAGGGCTGCACAGCAGGAGGTGAGCAACTGGCAGGGAGAGAAGCTTCGTCTGTATTTACAGCCGCTCCCCATTGCACACATCACTGCATGATTTCTGCAGATCAGTGGTGGCATTAGATTCTCATAGGAGCTCAAACTTACTGTAAGATTTCAAACTCCTTATGAAAATGTAATGCCTGATGATCTGAGGTGGGGATGAGGTGGTGATGCTAGCCCTGGGGACTGGGTGCAAATACAGATTATCATTCCCAGGGAGGTTGGACTACACAGAGACCATAATAAATCAATTACTTGCAGACTCATATCAAAACCACATCCCTGCACTTCCCCAACTTTTACATCAGTGGAACAAGTATCTTCCATGAAACCTGTCCCTGGTACCAAAAAGGTTGGGGACTCCTGCTATCACCTATCTTTCCACTGAAATCTGCCTTATCACCATAACCTGGTTTTGACTATTCTCTGAGCCTGCATTTTTCTGTAACCTAAAGATGGTTGGGTCCTGCATGGGGAGATTTTGTCTTCATTCTGAAGGCTCTTATATGTAAACCTTTAATAAATCTATTTGTCTCTTTGAAACCATGCTTTATAAAATTAATAAAGAACTCCAAGGTGAGAACTGTGATAGAGGCCTAAACTCTGCAAAGATGTAGGCATAGTTATACCAATCATTGTTCCCTAGCTTGCTTTCCTATAATTGTTTACTACTCAGGATTCACACTGATGGTCATAAAGATTCTTTGCTTTCTTAACTACCTCCAAACACCTTGCATTCTGGTGGGCCAACTGACCCAACCAGCCCAGAAGCTTATACCAAGGAACTGACTCAACTGCTCTTGCGATCCCTTACCCCTGGAACTGACTTAGTGCAAGAAGACTATTTCTACACCTCTATGATTTCATCCCCAACTCTATCAATCAGTAATACTGATTCCCTAGCCCCCTACCCACCAAACAATTCTTAAAAACCCTAATCTCCACATTCTCAGGAAGATGGATTTGAGAAATTTCTCCTTCTCCTTGGAGCACCCTGTGATACTAAACTCTTTCTCTATTGCAACCCTTGCTATTTCAGTGAATTGGCTTCTGCTTGAGCAAAGGCCAACAAATCTGAGTTGGGCAGTAATATTATCTCTTATTTTATATTAATCAATTTGCTTCATGTTAGTGACTTTCAAGCCTCCAGGGAGCCAAGGGCCTTGTCCCCCATGCCTCCATAATGTGGGTAGGCTTCACCAATCAGTTGAAAGTTTTAAAAACAAAAACTGAGGTTTCTCAGAGAAGAAGGAATTCTGAAGGACGGTCACATCAAAATCCTGCTTGAGCAACCAGCATGCTGGTCTACCCTATGGATCCTGGACTTGCCATCCCACACAATGATGTAACCCCATTTCCTGGAAATAAATAAATAAATCCTGAGCCTCTTGGTTCAGTTCCCCTGGGGAATCTTGACTGGTATGGTCATAAACTCATTGCTCTTGGGCACCACATAGATGGCTGAGGTGTGTTGGGGGTTAATTTGAATAGTGCCCTCTCAAAGGTGGCAACTCAGACATTGTGCCAGAAGTCGTGACCAGCCAGGAATACAGGCCCAATCTTTTGGGGTTTTTTGTTTGTTTGTTTTAAAGCCAGAAACTCAGAATTTTATATAAAATTGCCTGAGTTCTAAATATAGGCTATTAATCAGAAACATGTCTTTTTAAAGCATCGTATGTACCTTAATGAAATAATCAGACATATCCAGAATATGCATCATTTTACAAGACACACTGACATGATCCCTTTAAGTAAAGTAAAAGACATTAAAAAAAAAAAAAAAAAGACCAGGGCTGGGAGACTGTTGTAGATTAGAAAGATTAAAAGGGATTAGCACGTGAAGTGTAATGATATCTATAATTTACTTAGAAATTCCTCTCTTTCTTTTTCTCTATAAAAATACACACAGTAAAATGTTAATGATTGAATGCAGATATCAGGTATATATGCTTATGGCATTATTCTTTGTGTCTTACTGTAGGTTTGAAATACATATATATATATATATATATATTTTTTTTTTTTTTTTTTTTTGCAGTTTTTGGCTGGAGCTGGGTTTGAACCCACCACCTCCAGTATATGGGGCTGGTGCCCTACTCCTTTAAGCCACTGCCCGGTTTGAAATATTTTATAAGTAATTTTTAAAAAAGCCATCAAGTAGAGTAGACCACATACAATATGCAGTAGGTTCCAGTTTGCAGTTCACAAGTTTTACCACATTCTGCATGTCCAAAAGGGAATTTCAGGAAGAACCAATAAAGGGAAAGAGGAGGCTGGATGTGTCCTCCTATTCACCAGGTTGGGGGAAACTGCTTCTGTGGCCTCCGTGAAGGGTCCAGCCTGGGACACCAGGATTGGACCAGCTAGAGACCAGTGTGGCTCCAGCAGCCGAAAGGACAGGCATGCAAAGGTTTGGGCTTCAGAGATCTGGTCCCGTGATTCCTGAACTCTGGAGAGCTGGATTCAGAACCAGTTTTCGGGGAGGTGGCCACCTCCTTACCTAGTGCCCCAGGGTGTGCCATTCTGTTCTCCCCTACTAGCCCTGAGTCCTGTGTGAGCCCCGGGGGATAGTGGTGGCCCTCAGGAGGGTGAAATGACTTCCAAGAAGGGCTCTGAGGTATAGCAGCCTGCCCTCAGGGACCCCTAGCAGGGCATCTGCCCAGGAAATGGGATGAAGACTAATAGAGCTTGTCTCCTGCCACCCCCAGGAAGCCACCCCAGGCATGTTTCCAAACCCTACAGTATCCATTTCTAGAGACATTCGTAAGTGGAACAAATCTGTTTAAATGCCCAGTGCCCAGACAGTTGTTGGCTGGTTAAGAAAGAGCAAAAAGTTTAAAACTGAATATAGGGATCAGGGTCTCCACCGAGCCCTCTGCTGGAGTTGTTCCTCACCTTGAAACATTCATTGCAGAGGTACTGCTGTTCCTCAGTGACCCTTATCCCCCTACCATGTGTCTTTGCTGCTGCAGATGTGGCTCCTCATCCCATCAGTTTCCCCAGCTTGTTTCCCTCCCTTACTCCAGGCTGCCAGTGTTGTGCCTTCACTTGTCTGGAAAACAGTTCCACAAAGCTCTTCATTAGGACCAATGTGAGGCCCGTACTGAGGTCTCCTTTAAATGAATGCAAATGTATCCATTTCACAGCTGGTTTGGGCTAAACTAATGTATTTGTTTCCTACTTCTGTTGTCACAAATTACCACAAATTTAGTGACTTAAAACATTTTTGTTATCTTATGGTTCTGGAGGTCAGAAGTCCTAAATCGGTTTCCCTGAGCTAACGCCAAGGCAGGGCTGAATTCCCACTGGAGGCTCCAGGGGACAATCTGCTTTCTTGCCTTTTCCTGATTTTGAAGACCACCTGCATTCTGGGGCTCACAGCCCCTTCTTCCATTTTCAAAGCCAATAGTCTGACATCTTCAAATCTCTCTCTGACCCTAACTCTCTGCCGCTGTCATCACTCACCACATCTTCTCTCACTTGGACCCTCTTGCCTTCCATCTGTAATTACATTGGCACAACCAGGTAATGCAGACTTTATAATTTATTATTAATAATAATGTTACTAGGCAGCACCTGTGGCTCAGTGGGTAGGGAGCCAGCCCCATATACGGAGGGTGGAAGGTTCAAACTTGGCCCCAGCCAAACTGCAGCAAAAAATACCTGGGTGTTATGGCAGGCACTGTAGTCCCACCTTCTGGGAGGCTGAGGCAAGAGAATCACCTAAGCCCAGGAGTTGGAGGTTGCTGTTTGCTGTGATATCATAGCACTTTACTGAGGGTGATAAAGTGAGACTCTGTCTCTACAAAAAAAAATAATGTTACCATTGGGCAGCACCTGTGGCTCAGTGAGTAGGGCGCCAGCGAGGGTGGAGGGTTCAAACCTGGCCCTGGCCAAACTGCAACAAAAAAATAGCCAGGCGTTGTGGTGGGTGCCTGTAGTCCCAGCTACTTAGGAGGCTGAGGCAAGAGAATTGCCTAAGCCCAAGAACTGGAGGTTGCTGTGAGTTGTGATGTCACGGTATTCTACTGAGGGTGATAAAGTGAGACTCTGTCTCAAAATAATAATAACAACAATAATAATAATGTTACCATCTCAATAGCTCCAATTATATCTGCAAAGTTCTTTTGCTATATTAAGTAATATACAGAAACAGACATTTTTGGGAGACACTCTTCTGCCTACCACAACTAATGTTTGGGCTGGATAATAACACTAGAATCAGGGCTTTTGTTTTTTGTTTGTATTAATTTTTGAATGGTGACACATCCAGCTGATCTTTAAAGAAACCGCCTACACAGTCCTTTCCATCCAGCATCTCAATCTCCTTTGGTAACTTTAAATTCCTTGCTTGTTTTGCCAGAACTATTCTTTCCAAGTTCTAAGCTTTAATCTTCTTCTTCCCTACCCAATTATTAACTAAATGATCCTTTATTTTTCTTTTTATACAAATTTCGTGGACAAAATTCATTAATAATTTGACTACTTGGATAAAATAAGATTGAGATTTTTTTAAATTGATCTGTGTAAACAGATTCCACAGTTTGCGTTTGTGAAGTTCAAGTCCAACTTGTAGGTGTGTCCCCACCCCGGTAGCCGCCATATACCCATGCAATGTCCTCGTCGGGTGGAAATTTACCTAACCTCTTCACCCCTCCTCCCCTGCTTGAATTTCATTGAGTTTTTCTCTCAAATGAACATGTAGGTGTTAATCTACTAATTCCAGTTTAGTACTGGGTATGCGATGTTTGTTTTTCCATTCCTGTGATACTTTAGGAGAACAGTCTCTGATTGAGAATGTTTAAAAAATATATGATCATGAGCCGCGTAATGACATTTTGGTTAGTAATGGACCACATGTATGACAGTTATGTAAGATTATAATGCATATTTTTACTATGTCCTATGTTTGGATATGTTCAGAAACACAAATACTTACCATTGTGTGACAGCTGCCTACAGTACACTGTACAGGATTATGGCAATAGGCTATACTATATAGCATAGATGTGTAGTTGACTTCTAGGTTTGTGTAAGACACGCTATGATAGTCACACAATGATGAACTTGCATTTCTCAGAATGTGTCCCCAATGTTAAGCCATGATTAAACATGCCTGTAAAATCATTGATGAAAGACCAGTGCTTAATAAAATCTGTCAAAAGTGTGTATATTTGGGTGGTGCCTGTGGCTCAGAGGAGTAGGGCACTGGGGTTCAAACCCAGCCCCGGCCAAAAACTGCAAAAAAAAAAAGTATGTATATTTGCCAAATGTTTTGAGGTAGACATTTTTTATGAGTACAATAGTACAGTAGCTTTAGTCTTTCACTACAGTGAAGGATGCAATATTATCCTTGAAAAGATAAAAGCTGACTTGATACTTTGACATTTTCCAGATAAATAGAATTTTTGATTTTTCAGTCCAAACTCTAGCTCCAGGTCAACTCTAACAAAGCTTACACACCCGTCTTTCTTTTTAACCCCATAAATAATTTGTTTGCATTTGGTAAAATATAAATGCCTATTTTAATAAGTGAGAGGGATTATTTGCTGTGAGACATATTTCTTTTTCAGAGTCTCTTACCTATTTTTAGAAGTGAAATGCAAGGTCTTCCACTTACTGTAAGCAGTGATGTCCATACGTTCAGGCTGGCTCTACCGGGGGAGAGAAGGGAAATTCCTACCAGAGTTGCTTTTCCCAAATTGAGTATTAGCACAAATTATCTTCAGTTTGTAAGTTACGATTGACTATGGTTGTTTTTTTTTTTTTTTAGTTCATATATTTCTTTATTGTTGTTATAAATCATTTTTTTGTTTTCCTTGGAATTTGAATTAATCCAAGATGAAGTGTTATCAGAACATTTGGCAGAAATTCAGGAAGTGACCCTTGAGGATTTTGTATGTGTAAAAGCATGAAGCTTATGGTAAGAAAGAGTATTGGGGGCACGTGGCAGAACAGTTTTATCACTTTTCAGCTGAAAACAGTGCCTGGAATCTATTCAAGAATTTAAATGTGTTTGTTTTTAAACAGATACGATTTTTATATGGTTTGTGTTCTTTTTTGCAATCTCACCTCTCCATCCTCACAAATATACTGACACTCTACACACCCTCTCCCAAACGCAGCTAGGAATGATTGAGATTCAACTTTATTTCTTCCAGAGTAGATTGCCAAAGATCGCATCACGGGTCTGGAATCCAGAATGGGAGGAGAGCTGCTCCTTAAGAAAATTATGATAAGATCTTAGCCAGCACACACTTAAGAAAATATCCACGCGACTTAGAGAGCTGTTTTTCCAATAAGGCTCATTTGATAACTCATTATTATTTGGACTCGGGGAAGATATGACAAAACAAAGAGGGAAGTATAAGCTCTGCAAAGTGGGAATTCCATTTCTTCTTATTTATTTGGTGGGGATTCAATCCTTCTGAAGCAGTGGTAAGAAATAAGATCCCATTAGGGAATTGGCAGTACGAGTTAAGGAGTGGGTAAGGGATCTTTTCAAAAATTAGGGGAAAAGTTAGATCCCTATATTCAGGCCATCCTGTGGTAAACTCGAGATGAATGAATGACTTATATGAAGACAACAGTGAAAATTCAGGATGATGCATATTTTTATCATTAGGAGATAAGAAAGGCCTTTGTAAGCATAAGACAACACCAAAGAAAAACCTAAAAGAAAAGAGCAACAGATTTGACCAAATGAAAATGTAAAATATCAGCTTGACACCCGTAGCACAGTGACTACAGCGCCAGCCACATGCACCGAGGTTGGAAGGTTCAAGCCTGGCCTGGGCCAGCTAAACAACAATGACAGCTGCAACAACAACAACAAATAATAATAATAACTGGTGTTGTGGCGGGTGCCTGTAGTCCTAGCTACTTGGGAAGCTGAAGCAAGAGAATTGCTTAAGTCCAAGAGTTTGAGGTTGCTGTGAGCTGTGATGCCACAGCACTCTACCGAGGGCAACATAGTGAAACTGCCTCAAAAAAAAAAAAAAAGAAAAAGAAAAAGAAACAAAGAAAATTTAAAATATCTACATGAGGCCAGGCACAGTGGCTCAAGCCTGTAATCCCAGCACACTGGGAGCCCAAAGTGGGTAGATGGCTTGAGCTCAAGAATTTGAGTATTGCCTGAGCAAAATCAAGACCTTATCTCTACTAAAAATAGCAAAAATAGCCAAGCATGGCATTGAGTGTCTGTAGTCCCAGCTATTTAGGAGGCTGAGGCAAGAACTATTGCTTGAGCCCAGGAGTTTGAGTTTGCTGTGAGGTATGATGCCAAAGCACTCTAGCCTGGGGCAACAGAGTAAGACTCTGTCTCAAAGATTTATATTTCTAATATGCCAAAAGAAAAAAGGAAATCTCAATTGGAAAAGAAACACTAATAAGCAATAAATGTGCTAATATCAAAAGATACAAAACACCAATTTTATTTACATGTAGATGTACATTACACAGATATACTTTTTGCAAATCAGATTTGACAAAATGAAACAATCCTATTGAATATCTGGTGTTGGTGAAAGCCTTATTGATGGGATTATAAATTGTCATAACCCTTCTGGAGGGTGATTTCACAGTGCCTAAAAGGTAATAATGTGTTTTCCTCCTACTCAGCAATTTTACTTCTAACAATAGATGCAAATCGCACAAGGATATTGCAGAGGAATTCTTCCATCAAGCCAGGGGCCACACCCCCACTTATCTCTGCAGCACTGAGAATCTGTAGGGCTGGAGTGGAGAGTGACTTGTGTTTCCTTCATGCAAGGCAGATCCCTTTACTAATACAAAATTTGTTTCTTTACAACTGAAGCAAATTTTTAGTGACAAGCCCATCAGGAGAGGATCTGCTCAAAAGCTCTTTGTTAGGCGTTGCCCTCAGCTGTTGGGATCCTATGAGGATATGGAGTAGAATGAAAGCCGGAGTGGAAAATCATGCCCAGGGTGCACTGGGGTTAAGGCAGCGCCTCCCTGCCTCTGCTGGCCTGGGAGGAGACCAAGGAACCCTACCTAGCAATTCCTGGGAAAGTGATGTCATGTCTAAGTGGTTTGGTTAGTGCTGAGATGCCTTTGGATAACTTTATATAATAAATAGTGAGCTGTACTGAACACTGAAAACAATATGAGATAGAAGGAGAAAGTGCCTACCTTAAGTGTTCCCTTCATTTTTCTTTTTTCTCTCTTTTTTTTTTTTTTTTTTTGCAGTTTTTGGCCAAGGCTGGGTTTGAACCTGCCACCCTCCGGCATATGGGGCAGGCACCCTTACTCCTTTGAGCCACAGGTGCCGCCCTCCCTTCATTCTTTAATAAAGAAGACAATCAACCTTAGTGTTTTATACTACTCTTTGATGGATTAGAGTTTTTAAAAATTCTGTTAATTTAAGGTAGTAATTTATTTTGTATTATATCAAAGAGAACCCAACGTGTAGCTAAGGGATTTCAAGAGACTTTCGGTGATGGGTCTGTGTCACTGTGACTCTCACTTGCTCACTTTCTCCCCAGCACAGGTGCGTTTAGGCACCATAACTGCAGTAATTTACTATCACTCCACAATCGGACGCCCCCTTTCTAACACCAGCATTCACTTCTGAGTATTAACCTAAGGGAGATGCAAACAGCCACTACCTCCACCACTCACACACACACAGACATATGTCATTCCTTAGCCACCTCCTGAGCCAGAGCTTTTGCATGACATCAGAGGGTCTAATATTCCCAGCAAAAAAAAGGAGGGAGGTGTACTCAGAAGGCATTGCTAACCCCGTGGGCAGAATCCAGAATTTTGTTAGTGCCAAAGAGCTTAGACACTTTGCTGTGATACATGTAAACAGTTAAAACTATAGACCATGGTCAAATAATATTTGAAAATGAGAGAATGCAATTTTAGAAGAGTTAGCTTTTTCATCTGAATTAAATTGGCTCAACTAATTAACATTTTAATTCAGTTCAAATTCTGCACATGGCCCTTATTTGACCCTGTCTTTGCTTATTCCTTCTTTCTACCCCCAACCATTGCGGCTTCTGGGTTTTCTCTGTTTGGTCACAGCATCTTGCTGGGTGAAGACCAAAACCCTTCTGCTGTTGTAGTGCTCTCTCTGCTGTCCCAGACTCCTCACCATTCTGTTTGAACTAGTGATAACTCAGAAGCTTTTGCAGCTTCTTTCCAGGGCTTCTGCCAACGCTTTCTGAGAATGAAATAAACTACCGCTCCTCAGGGATGGTGCAGCCCCAGGCTGGGGCCCCGTTAACAACCTTTGTAACAGCACATGGTCTCCCTGCTCCCTCCTCCTCTAGTTCTATAGTATGAGTAAGATGAGCAGTGAGAAAGAAGGATGCCAGAAGGAAGAACTGATGGGAATCAAATGCAATATCAAGCCAACTCTAGCCACAGTAGCGGTGCTTTTTATGCATTCATCCTCATTGTTATGTATTTCCTATAAAATAGTGAAATGAGATTCTTTTGCTCTCAGAGTTCTGGCAGAGACGCCAAATCTGAGAACCAAGTATTTCAGTATTCTAAAGGGAGGTGTTGGGCCATCTAAGCTGTACATGCTTGGAGATTGTGACATCTGTCCTGCTGGCCTTAGTCCAGTGCCCACCTCCAGGTGATATAATAGCATCAGAGATGCCAGGATTGAGAGCATCTTTGTAGAGAGATGTCAGTGTGTAGGGGTGGGGTGGAGAGAGGACCAGGAATGTTTCTGCCATTTCAAACCAACAAAGGGCAGCTGGGAGAGGTCTCGGAGAATTAGACATGTGTTCCCTGGAGTATGAAGAAACAAAAAGTGCAGAGGAGAGATCATCTGTAGCTTGCTCCTCTGGAGCCATGGAGTAGAGACCAATCTCTACTTGGTCACGTGTTGTACTGCAGTTTTATAGGGCAAAGAGTTCCCCCTGGGTCAGGTAAGGACCTCATAGAAGGGGCCAGACTGGGTCATTTTGTGATGAATTGTAAAAGGACTGCCTTGAGGGAAGGTGATCCCAGGAGATGAGGATGAGGTGCACATAGGAACCATGGGGCAGAGTCCCCTGCTCTCTGTTGAGAGTCCCGCCTATGGGAAATCTTTAAAGAAGCTGTAAAAATGCTTCAGAAGAGAAAAAATTAGCATTTGATTTCTGCATCTGGAAAGGGCATTGAGTATTGAGACCAAATTACAACTTGCCAATCAAATAAGGTGTTTCTTCCTTGACTTTTGTTATATTGGATTTCAACCATGGCAGTGCCAAAAAAAAAAAAAAAAAGTCAGACTGATGGATGAGGCGAAACGAGCAGGAAAGGAGAAACAAGCTCTTCTTCCCTTTCCCTCACCAGCAATGTCCTAGTGTGGGGTAGGCCAGAACGAGAGGAGGAGAGAAACTTTCAATAGATTTCGGGGTTTCAATAGTATACCAGGTGCTAAAGGGGACCAATGGATTTTCACCATTGTTCTTGGCCGAGAGTAACTGAAAAAGCCATGAGATGTTCTGGAGGTTTTGTCCAGGGGCAGGAAAGTACAAGCAGAGAGAACTAGTTTCATGGTCTTGTGAAGGGAAAAAACACCGTGGCTTTCTGTTTCCACCTTTTCAAGTTTCGGTTTATTTATTGAGTCAGGGCTGCATTAGCGAGCAGGGATCTTGCCTGCAGAGACTGGGTGTATGTTCGGGAACCTGTCCTTTCTCACCTTTGCAAGGTTGTTAGTCCTGCAGTTATCTCTCTCTCTGGTGCACCACTGACTTCTACTTCGCTCCTGATTCTTTTCCAGCATATAAAAGTGACCTAAGATCACCTGTCTATAAAAAAAGACCCCCTGTCCCCTTTAGCTACTGCTCAGTTCCCTGTTTCCCTCCAATGAAAAACTCCTGGAGTTATCCACCTTCACGTCTGTTTCTTCATCTGTCCTCTCTGCAGCCCCCTCCAGGGGGCTTTCCTCTGCGCCACACACTGAATGGGCATTACTGGCAGTGGCAGTTCTCTACCCGCAGCTTACGTGATTTCTTAGCTGCACTTGCTATGGTTGGTCTGCTTCTCCTCCTTGAGCTGCATTCTTCTCTCGGCTTCCAGGCTATATGTTTATCTGGACCCTTCCTAGCCCACTGGCCTTTCCTGACTCAGTCAGTGCTCTCTTTCTAGGCAAGTTTATGCTGTTGGGGGCATCATTGGATGTGGCCAAGTAAAACATTTCCATCGCTATGGAAAGTTTTGCCAGTTAGCATTTGTCTAAGAGACACACAAAAATGCCCTCACTTTTAAGTAAAGTGGACTTCAGTCAGACTCAGCAAAAAGAAAAAGAAAAAAATCAGGAGCCTCCCTGTTTGTGTGTTTCTGTTCATTGAGGAAAGCATTCTTTTGGTTGTAAGTGACAGAAAGTTCAATCTCAATCGTCATAAGAAAAAAGGAATGTGTTGGCTAATCTATGCTGAAAAGTCAAAAAGCCCAGGGGTGCTTCCAGTGCAACTTAAATGAGGGTGTAGGCAATTTTCCCAGGACCCCTGTCTCTGCTTCCCATCCTCTGAGCTGGCTCCATTTTCATCCCTACCTATGGACTCCTCATATATACATATGTATACAACATATAAATACATATGTGTGTATAAAGACATTACAAGGAACTGACTTCCATGGTTATGGAGGCTGCCAAGTGTCCAGATCTGCGGCGTGAGTCAGCAGCATGGAGACCCAGGAGAGTGCAGTCCCTGTACCCGTCTGAAAGCCTGGGAACAAGAGAACCCGTCCTGCAGTTCCAGCCCAAAGGACCCAGGAAGAGCCAATGTTTCAGCTGGAAGGCAGTTAGGCAACAGGAATTCTCTCTTACCTGGGGGTAGGTCTGCCATTTGCTTTAGTCGGGACTTTAACTGATGGATGAGGTTCACTTGTGTTAGAGAAGGCAATCTGCTTTACTCAGTCTGCCAACATCCAAAAACCTTGTCACAGGAACACCCAGGATAGTGTTTGACCATGGGAATCCATGGATCAATCAAATTGTTACATGAGATTAATCATCACTACCTCTCTAGACTTCATTGACCCATGGTGTAAATTTTTATCCCTAAAACCCAAATATAGGGCCATGTACATGTGGGTTGTGAACAGAGGTAAGATAGTCCTTCTATGAGAAAACTGTAGGAATATTGCCAGGAAGATAGAGTGGAAGCAAGAGGCAAAAAGCAAGTGTCTGCTACAAGCTGCTAATATGTATTAGTTAAAGTGAAAATGGAACCAAAACCAAATTAATTGAGTTAATACTGTGAGCTGGGCACTATCCTAAGCACTTTAGATTAGCACTGAGTCACTTGTGTTTTTTTTTTTTTTTTCTTCCCCTGTAGATTTGCAGGGAAACAAACAAAAAAATCCATTTCTCTTCATCCCCTACCCCCAATCTGTACTCAGAAACTAGGCTTATAATTTTGAAGATAACTCTCCTTGGCCCCATGGGGAGTAAACCCTTTCTAAAATGTACTGTTTCTGATCAAGAGAGCAAACTTGCTGGGAAATTGTAGATCCCTTTGGAGACATTTCTAAGATTGTCTTCTTTTTTCTTTTTCTTTTTTTCTATTTTGACAGAATTGCTGATTTATCTATCCAAGAATAATTAGTAAAATGAGGTGAAAATGTCTGTATAAGATTGATATTATTTATTCCTTTAATACTTGTAAAGATTCATCATGGTAGCCGTTGGCAAGAGGTTGATAATATTTTTTTCTATTTCCTTAATAGATATAAACTATTCAGTTTTGTAGATATAGAATAATTCAATATATCGATTCAATTTCTTTAATGTAATAGATATAGGACTATTAAAATTTTCTATTTCTTATGTTCATTTTGAAAAGTTTATATTTTAAAAAGAATTTTATCTATTTTATTTCAGTTTTTAAACACAAGATTGTTTATATGTTTTTATCCATTCAATTTTTATAGTGATATCCCCTCTTTTAAACTTGATATTGATAATTTATGGTTTTTCTCTCACTTTTTCTTGATTAGTTTTACCAAGGGTGTATCAATTATATTAATATTTACAAGAAACAATTTTTGGCTTTGTTTGCATTTCCTATTATGTTTTTGTACCTATTAATCCTGTTTGCTAGTATTATCATTCACCTGTTTTCTTCAGATAACATTTATCTAAATTAGGTTTATTGTATCTCAATATTTCGTTTTCTCTGCCTCAAATATGTATTTGCATTTGGTACTGTAAATTTCCTTTTGGGCATCACTACGTAATACATTATTTTTTTTACCCTTCAGTTCATAGTATTTTCAAACTTTATTTGATTTTTTGATTCTTGGGTTATTTAGAAGTGTATTATGTAATTTCAAAACATTGAGGGGATTTTCTAATTATCTTTCTCTGATTGATTTATCTTTTGATTCCATTGTCGTCAGAGGAAAAATTCCATGTGATTTGAATCTTTTGAAAAAAAATTTAAATTTCACGTAAGCTAATATACAGTGTATTTTGATAATGTCTGCTATTTCTATAATGACATCAGCTCTCCTTTGATTACTGTCAAGACGATAGATAACTTACCGTCCTTTCATTCTCACCCTTTTTGTATCTCTCTCTCTATAAGAATTATTGGCAATAGTATATAGTTGAGTTTTAAAATTTTATTTCCTCTAACAGTCTTTTTAAAAATTTTGAGTGTTCGGATTATTTATATTGAATGGGATTACTTATATAACTGGGTTCAAATCCATCTTCTTTCTATTTGTTTTTTATTTGCTTATCTTTGTTTCTTTATTCCTCCTTTCTAATCTTCTTTTGGATTAATGTCACATAGATTTTATCATGTCACCTCTCTAGTTAGTTATTATATTGTTAGCTACAAATTATTATATTATTCTTTTAGAGTTTCTTTGGAGATTATAATATGCATTCTTGACTTAATACAGTTCATCCTAGTTTTTGTGCTATTATTATTACAACTTTTATTTAGACATGTTATAATCTCCACAAGACATTATTTTTATGTGAAAGTCAGTAGTATTTTATATTACTCACAAATTTATACTTTCCAATGTTCTTCATTCCTTCTTTCATTTCTATGCTTTTATATGATTATTTTTCTTTAACTTTAAATTTTTACCTAATTGATTTGGTTATGAAGATCTTTTTTTTTTTTTTTGCAGTTTTTGGCCAGGGCTGGGTTTGAACCCACCACCTCTGGCATATGGGGCCAGCACCCTACTCCTTTGAGCCACAGGTGCCACCCTGGTGAAGATCTTTTGATAAAAAATTCTGTCCCTTTTATTTGTATGAGAATGTCTTTATTTTTTCTTCATTCTTAAATGATTTTTATTTTATTTTATTTTATTTTTGAGACAGAGTCTCACTATATCACCCTTGGTAAGGTGCCATGGTATCACAGCTCACAGCAACCTCAGACTCTTGGGCTTAAGCAATTCTCTTGCCTCAGCCTCCCAAGTAGCTGGGACTACAGGTGCCCACCACAGTGCCAAGCTATTTTTTTTTTTGTTGCAGTTGTCATTGTTGTTGTTTAGCAGGCCCGGACCTGGCTTGAACCCATAGCCTCAGTGTATGTGGCTAGTGCCCTACCCACTGAGCTACACGCACAAAGCTATTAAATGATATTTTTAATAAATACAAAATTCTAGATTGACAATCTTTTATTCCACACTCATATGTTATTATCTTTGGTTTCCATAATTTATGTTGAAAAGTCAACCGTTAGTTTTATTGTTGCTCCTTTGAAATTAAGGTATCTTTTCCTCTGTATGTTTTAAGACTTTCTCTTAAATCTTAGTAATAAGAAGTTTGACAAAAATATGTCTAAATGTTGTCATTATTGGGCTTTAAAAAAAATTATCCTGCTTAGTATTTGGTGAGCTTCCTGAATCTGTAGGATAATATCAACTTTGGAAAAGTTTTGACCATTCTTCAAATATTTCTTTCTTCTGCTTAAATTTATTTCTGTATTTCTTCTGAGATTCCAATTAAATATGGTAAACTTTTTGACTTTGTTTTATATGTCTCTTATTCTCAGTTTTGTTTTTATTCATTCTTTCCATCTGTGATTGAATTTGTATTTTTTTCTACTATCCTATCTTAAAGTATAGTGATCTTACCTACTTCTTTGTCCAATCTGCTGTTAAATGCATCCAATGTATTTTTAACTTCAGATATTACATTTGTTAATGTCCATATTTTACATAAATTTTAATTCATTTGTTTTTTTATCTTTTCATCTATTCCTCCCCCCCCCTTTTTTTCTATTTCGTATAAGATGTTCATCAGTTTTGATTTTTTTTTTTAAAGTCCATGGCTACTAGCTTCAAAATCTGGATTATCTGTGGGTCTGCTTCTATTGCTTATCTTTTCTCTTGATTATAATTATTAGTCACATTTTCCTGCTTCTCTGAATGTCTAGTAGTTTTTTTTTCCTTTTTATTATAAGCCAGACATTGTATATAGAAGCACTGCAGAGACTCTAATTGGTGCCTTACACTAGAGAGAATTTCCACATTCCTCCTTGGGAAGGCAAAGAGATAAGGGGTCCATCTTTGAGCTGGATAGGGGTTAAGTTGCAGCTTTAGTAAGACTTAGTCCACTCCTGATTTTTCTCAGTTCCTTAAACACAGTTCTTTTGAGCTTTTGATTAGAGCCTACAGAAATGCTATCTTTTAGGTACTGAAAGATTGTGGGGATTTTACGGCTGTACTTTGGCTGTTTTGAACTTGGCTCTGTAGCCTCCCATCCATTGCTCCTTTACAGCTTCAAAGACTAGATGTCTTCAGGGATGCCTAGCTGGGTGTTTAACTAGCAAGACATCTTTCTCTAGTTAGATATTTTCTCCTTAGCACTATGAAACTAGTCAAGATTTAGTATGCCTTTTGAAAGTCTTCAACCAAATGTACTGGCTTTCTTTGCATAGCCCCTGAACTCGGAGGATACCCCTTGGGGAAAACCAGCTATGCCTTCAGCACTTCTCAAGTTTTTAGTTTCTCTCACCAGCACTGCATGACTGCCAAAACCCCTCTGGTTTCTCTTTCCATAAACAGATTCCTTGTTTACAGGCCAAGTCTAATTCTCAGTCCATGCCCAGAACTGTAAAATGTCCCCAAGGAAGAAAATAACTGGTAATTTATGTAGCCTTCATTGCTTCCTCATTTTCTAAGGTCCTTAAAAATGTGACTTCATAATTTATCTTCTCTTTCTAATTGCCACAATGGGAATTCTGGTCTGCCATGACCTACTACATTTTATTCAGGAACAGAAGTCCCCTGATCCTTATGTTTTAAGAGTAAAGACTCAGTGATACTATTATAACTTCAAAGACTGAAAGGGCCATGACATGCTTCCAATAGGAGAAGTTAGGTTACATTGGTCATCTAGACTTGGACCTTCAATTGCAGTGGCCCTGAGGAAATAAGTAGCATGGCCTTGGGAGTCATCTCTCACCTTGACACAGGGAGGAAAGCTGTCAGGATGAATGGGAGGTATTGAATAAACCATGTATATTTTCAGTAACAACCAAAGTTAGCAGCAATCAATATTAATAAAATGTCTGGACCCCTTCATTTTCCTTAATATAAATTCCAGTAGGATCTAAAGGCAGGAAAAGAGTCCTTGCATCTTTTTGTGGGTAGTGTTAAATGATATTAAATTTTATTCATACAATTAAATAAATTTATACTCTGTTTCACAAAGGGAAACATACTTATTGAACTCTTATTTCCAGTGTTATGAACAAGCAACTGGGTACAAAATGGATTCAGAGCTATGGAATTATGAATATGAAGTTTTATGGCTGCCTTAAGTTTGCTTATTTTTCCTTATTTTTTTCATATACACCCATAGGTATATGTATATATATATTAGATATTATATTACCATAGTATATACATATACTATGTATATATTTTTTACTCTATCCTTCCTTTTTTGTTACTTCTAATATATATGGAAATTTATTAATTTTTTATTAAATTGTGCTTCTTATTATACATATAGATATGTTTTCTAGAATAATATTTGCATTTTAAACCAAAACCACACCTTTTATATCATGACATTACTAGTTGTTAGTTCTTTGGTTTGCTTCATGTTTTGGTCAGTTGAAGGATGTCTTCAAGATATCTCTTCTAAAAAGAAATCATGTTGCCATAAGGACATTTACACTAGAATGTTTATCACAGCTCAGTTCACAAGGGCCAAGATGTGGAAACAACCCAAGTGCCCATCAACGCATGGATGGATAAATAAACTATGGTAAATGTATACCATGGAATACTATTCAGCCATGAAGAAAGATGGCGACTTTATATCCTTTGTATTTACCTGGAAGGATTTGGAGAACATCTCCTTAGTAAAATTATCACAGGAGTGGAAAAGCAAGTATCCAATGGACTCGGTACTAATGTGAAACCAGTGGATGAACAATTGCACACCCCCCACAAGAGAAAAACACAATTAAATTCAAGTAGAGGAGGGAGTCAAGAGGAGAGAAGGAATTTGGTAAGCTCTTACCTAACAGGCACAATGTAGGGACATATGGCACACCTCCTGGGTGAAGGGCTGAACTACAATTTACACTTTACCTAACAAATGTAAACAATACAACCCAATCATTTGTACTCTCATATTAACCTAAAATTTTTAAAAAGATATTTCTTCTAAAAGATATAGTAGCATTTTATGTATGCGTAAATGCCTGACCATGTCTCCTTTTGTCTTCATAAATGAAAAATAACCCTGAAATCCTCAGGTTACACATTTTTGTCCCCAAAGCTGTAGAACAGTGAGTGATTCTATACCTTAACTGCACATTGAAGTCTCCTGAGAAACTTTGAAATTTCTTCCCCAGAAATTCTGATTTAAGTGAGTGTAAGGTGTGGCCTGGATATCAGGATTAAAAACAAAGGAAATGACAATCACAAAAAATGCTCCAAGGTCCTATTCTAGGTCAATTAAATCAGAATTTCTGTGTGTAGGGCTTAGAGGTCAACACATTCTTTCTGTTTTGAAAGAAAATTCCCAAGTTTGCCAATCATACTGTCAGTTTCCTACGGTATAAATTTTATTTTTTTTCTTGCTTTAATGTGGGTTAAAATTTTGCTTTTATAATTTTAGATTTTTTGCAATCCTGTCTTTCCTGTCGTAAGCCTTTTTCTCTTATCCTATTGCCTTTTCATGCCTTCATAGCTTTCTTCCCTTTCACTGTGGAGGTGATTTTCTGAGGTTTTGTCTGTGTTTTCCAGGAGATCATTTTTGGAGGCTGGCTGTCCTATATCTCTATGATGATACTCTCCTTTTAAAAATTTTTTGGGTTTTTTGTTTGTTTGTTTTTCACATCCCTGTCTTTACTGTTGTTATTATGGTTTGGGTCAAACATGCCTTCTTTTTACTCATCTTAAATAAGGCAAAACAGATTCTGTTGGCCTCGCTCTCAAGCAATGTAGAGATACGTGATTAATTTCCTCAAATCTCCTTCTGTAACAGTTGTAAACATTCCCATCTCCCAGTTAAGATGCAACAGTCCAGAAGGCTTTTCTTTCATGTTGTTTTGCTTTGTGAGGAGATATCTCCCACCTCTATTTGCCTCGCCCTCTGATGCTCCAGCTGGACCCAGTGAACTCTACGGAGAAACAAAACCCTTTCCCAGCATTCGTGTGTACATACACATCACGCCTTCTTCTCCATCCTCTACCCACAGTGCTTTCATTGTGGGGACCTCTGTTCTTAGGAAGCCACTCACTAAACCCAGGACACACCTCCTCAGTTCTGTTCCAGTTGTTTTCTGGGGTTTTCCATGTTTGCCAGATGTGCTGAGGAGTAATAGCCAACGAGAGAGTGATGCCAGTGAGCCATGGAATGGCTGGCCTGCCTCTCTGTGGGCACTGGGATGGCTCTCTGAGTCAGTGGCCTGTGGAGGGGGCAGGTTTGAAGCTCCTTCCTGTCCTCATCTGGGTAAATGAAGTAAGTTGGGGGCAAAGATTAAGTAGGCTGTTGTTACTTTATCTCTACTTTATCTACTTTATCTCTACTTTATAGTCAGTAGAAACCTACAAAGCTCCACAGGTGATTGATTTCAAGGTATAAAAGGTAAAGAACTGCTGTTTTAGTCAGTGGTTGGAAGAAGCTACAGGAGAGACTAGTGGAGTACCATTTCCAGCTGAAATCCAGGCTGAGTTTGAGCAGGGTGACTGAAGTTGAACTTGAGGTGGGATTCTAAGAGGAAACCAAGAAAACAAGTGAACAGGTGTTGGAGTCATCCATGTGTTGATGTTCCCTGTGACAGTGATCCCGGGGCAAGGAGAGGATCTGGGAAGCATACTGAAGGCACAGGGACAGGATTTAGGTCCTGAGTAGATATGACAGGAGGAAAAGGGAAAAGCTGGTGACAGTGCTGGTGACCCCACACACCAAGTGTTCCTAGGCTAGAGTAAAGAAGCGCCTGGCTGGTTTTTATAGAAATGGCATACCAAAACTAAAATAAAACTTAGCTTTATTCCTTTGTCAACAAGGATTTGTTGAACACTTACTATGGACAGGCACTTTGCTAGATCCTAGGGACACTTGATTTAAGAGAAAAGCACTCAGTTCTTGCCATTAGAGAGGCTTTAGCATAGTGATGACACAGCATTGATCAAATAAATCTCACTAATAAAGGAAATGTGAATAAAGAAAGTTGAGGAAGGAAGAGATGGGAGTCTGCAATGTAGTATTCCAGGCAAAAGACAGGTGGCAAGTTCCCTGAGGACCACAGTTCAGCTTGAAGAGATGGAAGAGCCCCAGTGTGGTGGGAAGTCAGTGTGATGAGATCAGACTCCAGAAGAGGCTGGGCAGGGGCGTGGGGCTTTGAAGAAAAGAAGAGACTATTGTTCTGTAAATACCACAGTACTAAATCATGCTTTGCTTATTCATGAGTAGCTGCTCATCTATTCTGCTTGAATAAGGAAGGTTTTTTAATTCATGGCCTATGAAATTCTCTAATATGAGTTATTCTCTAATTAGAGAATTCTCTAATTCATAAAGCTGCTATGAATTAATAGCTGGGCATTGTGGCGGGCACCTGTAGTCCCAGCTACTTGGAAGGTTGAGGCAAGAGAATCACTTAGCCCAAGAGTTAGAGGTTGCTGTTGCTGTGAGCTGTGATGCCATGGCACTCTACCAAGGGTGACATAGTGAGACTCTGTCTCAAAAAAAAAAAAAAATTCTTAGTAATGAATTGGCCAGCTGCGGTGGCTCATGCCTATAATCTTAGCACTTTGGGAGGCCAGGGTGGGTGGATTGCCTGAGCTCACAAGTTCAAGAACAGCCTGAGCAAAAAGCAAGACCTTGTCTCTACTGAAAAATAGAAAAACTGAGGCATGTGGATCGCTTGACCCCAAGTTGGAGGTTGCTGTGAGTAATGAGGCCACAGAACTCTACCCAGGGCAATAAAGCGAGACTCTGTCTTGGGGGGGAAAAAAAAAGAAAAAAAGCTGCTATGAATTATTTAATCTGGCTTGGAAGGTCAAAATTCCTACTAAATCTGTATTCTAAAGTTGACTAAACTGTCTCTTACTGTAAATCCAGTATATTTTTCCAGTGAGAATATCACTAGACCAAATATCATCTCTGAAAATGAGCACATAAACACTCGTGCCTCCTTCCTGAGAAATCTCAGGATTGTACAAAGACTGTGTCATGTTAGCCTTCAAAAAAAATTATTATGATCTGTAGTCACCAAGTTCCTCCTTCCCTGAGTGTTTTCTTGGTGGTGGTGGTATTTTGCACCTTACCCAGCAGTCCCCTCATAGACTAAGTTAAGCTAAATGGAAAAAATACATATATGAAATCCCACTGGGAAAAGAATAAATCTCAACCCCTTCAGGAAACACATGTCAGCTCACAGTTTCTCCAGCGTGGCTACAGCTCTCAGAATAATTGCAGGCTGCTTTTTCTGCTCATTTTAAAATTGACTTTTTTTCTACTAAATATTAGATTTCTTTGATCTATTTTTTTGTTGCTTTGAGTTTGACTTGTTTTCTAGTTTGGGCCCTTTTGTAACTTTAGCTACAGCAGCACTTTTCTTTCTTTCTTTCTTTCTTTTTTTTTTTTTGAGACAGGGTCTCACTATGTCACCCTCAGTAGAGTGGTGTGGCATCACAGCTCACAGCAACCTCAAACTCACCAGCTCAAGCTATTCTCTTGCCTCAGCCTTCCAAGTAGCTGGGACTATAGGCACCTGCCACAATGTCCAGCTATTTTTTGGTTGCAGTTGTCACTGTTGTTTAGCAGGCCCAGGCTCGAACCCTCCAGCTTCAGTGTATGTGGCCAGTGCCCTACTCACTGAGCTATGGGCACCGAACCTTTTTTTTTTTTTTTGACAAGCACTTGCTTTGTCACCCAGGCATCATCACAGCTCCTTGAAACCCCAAACTACTGGATTCAAGCAATCTTCATGCCTCAGCCTCCCGATTAACTGGGACTACAGGCACCTGCCACAATGCCCAGCTACTTTTTTTCTATTTTTATTAGAGATGGGGTCATGCTGGTCTCGAACCCCAGAGATCAAGGGACCTCCTGCCTTGGCCTCCCAGGATGCTAGGATTGCAAGCAAGAGTCATCATGCCTGGCCTAGAACTTCCCTTTTCAATTTTCGCTTTTTCTAGCCATCCTCAAATCCCAGTAGCTGGCTCTTATTGTTGAAATCTTCCAGTTTCCTCCCTCTCTCACTGGGCCCTGGCTCTTCACACCCCAGCTTTTGCTCTCATCTGCCCTTCACCCCATCTCTCTTTACTACTCATAATTTCTCCCTATTTCTTTCTTTCGCTCTTGTTCTCTCGTGCTCAGTCTCCCTCTCTCTCATTTTCTCTCCTGTAATCTGTAACATGATCTTGCCACCTTTGTAGTTTCAACAGCCACCTGCACAGAGGTGTCTTCTCTATATTTGTAATCACAGAGTTCTTTGAATTGCTAATAAAAGAAACCAGCTTTGGGTAGTTGCAAAAAAGAAGGGGAAATTTATAGGAAGGCTACAGAGTCATCTCACAGAATCAAAAGTTAAACAATCATTAACAGAATTGGTGTTCACTGCTATAAATATTTCCTGAACTTAATGTCAATAATTTCTAATCTCCTTATTTTTTTTTATTGCTGGTTTCAAATTCCCAGAGAGAATTTGACTGATTCAGATCTATGCCTGCATCGTTGATATGAATGGGGGTGTGGGGTTGTGTTGTACACACAGGGCTACTTTTGGTCTGCCCATGTCTCCTCGTCTGTTCCTAGTGTTCATAACCCAGGTAGCAACTCAAATAGTTGTGTGCTGAAATATCAGTCCTTTCCTCATTGACTGACCTTTTGTACAATAGATCTACTGGGATGAACCATGGGAACGCCTGCAGTTTTCATCTTTCTGTTAACACCCTCTGCTCTTCAGTGGGATTCACTGTCACCAACACAGTTTCTTGACTGGTGTTCCAGCCTGGCTGTAGTCACCAATCCCTCACCATCCTCATTCCACACTACACAAGTAAACAATCACACAAACCCAAATCTGTGTAGAAGAAAGAAAGAAGGGAACCCAACCCATCTGGAAAAAAGAAAGCTAGAGATAATTATGAATAATTCATGAGGCTTTTCAATCATCATTGGACTTAGATCACAGTAAATATGTGCTTAACAATTTAAATCACTTGATCATTTATTTATCCATTTTAAGTTTTTTCTCAGTGCTGGTTTTCATGGGGCCATGGACACAGTGGTGGGAAGCTTTAGACAAGTCCCTGATCTTGAATCTCCTGGTTTAGGAAAGATGATCAGAAACCAAGTGAAGAACCTCATGGAACCATCTGCAGCTTAATGACTGTTTTAAGTGCTCAGAAGAAGAGGTGTGAGGGTCTCTGAGCACTTTTTGTGGGAAGTCCAGGGAGCCTTCCCCGAGGAACTGATCCTTGCTCTGAGATCAGAAGGCTGGGAGTGGGAGTGTCAGAGAGGGGAAATCGGGTGGCACCTTCCAGGCAGGCAGAGTATGTGTGGGCTCTGATGCCTGGACGAGCCAGCTGCATTTGAGGAACTGGGAATCCAGTGTGCAACTGGAGGGCAGAGTTCAGAGGAGCTGAGCAGGAAGCAGAGAGTGCGGGAAGCAGAGAGCACAGCAAGAAGGACCCTGTGAGCAGGGTACAGATTTTGGCTGAGAAGCTACCACAGGGTTGTAAGCAGTAGTGTACGGTAGCAAAAGAGGATCAGATTCTGCTTGGAGACGAACATTCTGACTGCTGTGTAGAGAATAAAGTAGAAGAGATTGAGAGAGGATATGGGCAGAGTGAGGGGTGCATTGAGTGAAATCTAGGAAGAATTATTGTAAAATATTTGCGTGACCCCAGAATTGGCAGAAAGTCAACATTTCTTGATAATTTTGTGGCTATTTTCATTTTGAACATGCCCATCATCACAGTTCAGAGGTTGTATGAATAAAATAGTAATATCAAGATAGAAATGTTAAGTGACTAGGATTTTCCCCAGATGATGAAACAATGTGTTGCATATAAATCAAGGCTAAATCCTCGGTTTCCAGCTTGAGCACTGGGTAGATGCTTGATGTGGCTGCCTCTGCTATCTGCTTTATTTTCCTCATTCAACCAGAAGGAACCATCGTGGTTATGCCTTTTCTTCAGTTGGTCAAGTTCCTAACCCAGCCTATATGTTTAATAGATTCCCCTTGTCATTCTCCATACTAGAGATAATATGCTCTTTCCATGCTTACATTTTCCAAAGGCCTATAAACATTATATTTGGGGGACTTCAGGAAATACTGAATTTAGGTACTTATGTCATTATGAAAAACATCCTTCAAAATTCTCTGGTAGTTCATGACTCACTGTAATACAAGTTTATCAAAAATATATTGGACATTTCAAAAGTAGCATTTTAAACATTGGATATGACGTACAATGATGAGAGAGTTGGAGGCAAGTTGAGTATCCATTGATGGAGAATGGGAAGGCAAAATGTAGTAGACACAGAAGTACAAGAAGCTGTTTAGATGTCCATGTAATAACAAAGATGGATCTTATTAATACAGACATGTGTTCAGTACATATTTATTTCAATGGAGAAGATAGAGTTGAGGTTTGTGTATTTCAGACTCTCAATAAAATTTACTTTTCCTATAAGTATTGTAACAACTTCCTTCCTTCTTTCCTCCCTCTTCTCTTCACTCATTCAGTTAATGTTTTCTTTCATTTTTTTGTCCATTTTTAAATTAAATCATAGCTGTGTACATTAATGCAGCCATGGGGTACAATGTGCTGATTTTATATACAATTTGAAATATTTTCATCAAACTGGTTAACATAGCCTTCATGGCATTTCCTTAGTTATTGTGTTAAGACATTTATATTCTGCATTTAGTAAGTTTCACATGTACCTTTGTAAGATGCACCATAGGTTTGGTCCCACCAATTACCCTCCCTCAGTGCTAGGCTCAAAGAATTCTGTAAATAGCAGGGATGTTGTCTCTCCCCTCATAGAGCAAGAGGAAGTATAATAACAGATAATCATATAAATTAAAGTATGGCTACACATTATGATAAAGTCCTTGAAGAAAAATGATAAGTTGTTCAATCACAGAGAGGTAGACAAGGGTGGGCCTCTTCAAGGAAGTGACAATTAAGCTAAGACCCCGAAAATGGAATTTCCTAGGTGAAAAAAGAAGATTTCCATCACCAGGAGTTAGCATGTGCAACAGACCCCAAAAGGTAAAAGGCCCAGGGTTTATTGGAAACTGAAAGGAGGTTGATGCAGATCCATATATGAGGCAGGGATACAAAATTTATTGGAGAAACATGCAGAGCCCAGGCCATTACTGGCCATTTAGACATTGTTACTGATCTTTGATATTAATCCTAAAAGTGTTGGTATCTGTTGAAAGGTGTTGAACCAGGGAGTAAAATGATTTGATTGACACTGTAAGACTATGTCTTTGCCATAGGAATAAGAGTGGTTATAGAAAGAAATATGAGGAGGTTTCTCAGGCATTCAGGAGAGAGGTGACTTAGACAAGGAGGGTGGTAGTGAAGGTGAAGAAAAGTTGGGTAGATTTGAGAGATATTCCAATGGCAAAATAAACAGAACTTGGTGTTCCATTGTGTATGATGGTGGGAATGGTGGAATCAAGGATAATTTCTAGGTTTTTGGCTTGAGCCATTAGGAAAATGTTGATACCATTTACTGAGTGGGACAGGCTGGAAGAAGATCCATTTGGACAAGTTAAGTTTCCTGTGTAGTTGTTTGTGGTTGGTGATATGCGTCCAGTTGAAGAGCAATCAAGGTTAGATGAAAAAATGTGGGAGTCATGAAAGTCAAGAGAAGAGAATATTTTGAGAAGAAAAGTGTTTCCTAGCTGAGTTGGGTGGTGTTAGGATATCAAGTAAACTAAGACTGAAAAAGGTTGATTGGATTTGGCAATGTGGAGGTCATTAGTGACCTCGGGAAGAACAGTTTGGAGGATATGGGGAGAGAGATTACAGTTGGATTAGTTATGAATAGGAAAAGAAAAGTGGAGATAGTTTATCTACACAAGTCCTCCAGCAAGTGTGACTATGAATAGACCTAAGAAAACATGTTGGCTCGGAGCCTGTGGCTCAAGTGGCTAAGGCACCAGCCACGTACACCTGAGCTGGCGGGTTCGAATCCAGCCTGGGCCCGCCAAACAACAATGATGGCTGCAACCAAAAAATAGCCGGGCGTTGTGGTGGGCGCCTGTAATCCCAGCTACTTGGGAGGTGGAGGCAGGAGACTTGCTTGAGCCCAGGAGTTGGGGGTTGCTGTGAGTTGTGATGCCATAGCACTCTACCCAGGGTGACAGTTTAAGGCTCTGTCTCAAAAAAAAAAAAAAAAAAAAAGAAAAGAAAAGAAAAGAAAACATGTTAGCACAGAGAGGAAGATAGTTATTAGATGACTCATGTGCACTGCTTCAATTCCTCTTGCCTCCACTCTTACTCCAGCCACTGCCTTGTCAGGCCCCGAGCTCCCCAGAGACTTCACTTGGCAATGCCTTGCCACGGGCTTCTGTCTCTCCCCCTCCTGCTTTAGGGTTGCTTTGTTTTGTGGCTGGGAATACCCAAGGGAACATTTTTAGCATTCATGCCTGTGTGACCCAGAAGCCAAGGGAGTTAACATCTGAGGGAGGACCCTTCACCAGAGGGTCAATGTTCTCCCCTTTCATCCCTTGAGCAGTTTTGAGATCCAGAAAGTCCCGTGGGATTGAACATCGGGTGCCTATAATCGTGGGTGGTGGTGGGGAAGGTGCATCTGTGTATTGGCTTTCCTTCTTTCTTTCTGTTGCTCTTTCTCCCACTTTGGGATCACTTCTAGAGAAACCTCCTTCCTGCATCTAAGTGTTCGACTCTCAGAGCATGATAGGAAGGAGCCAGTAAAAAAGGAAAAGATGGAAGACATAACTAATGGAGTGAGGCCTTTGAGAAGGCAAGAGGAGATGGGATCCAGAGTAGTGCAGATAGGTTGGCTATTAGGAGGATCCTGTTTCTTCCAGTGTTGAAATGGGACAGCAGGTGAAGGTGAACTGGGGACAGGTCTGTTTGTAGTTTTACGGTTGGGTAGATGAGAGAGTTCATATCTATACTAATCAAGATTCAACCAGGGAGACCACTGGATTTATATCTTATACGGGATATTTTTGTCTGTAGAAACTCCCCAAATCTGTAGAGCAGGCCATGAGGAAAGACAGACTGTGACTTGGGCATAGGCAGAAATGTCCACAGGCAGAGTTTCTTTTTCATCAGAGACACCACAGTTCTGTTCTTAAAGCCCAATGGATTGAGTCTGGCCTGCTCAAATTATTTAGGATAATCTCCCTATTATAAAAAATCAACTGATCATGCATTTTAATCACACCTAAATACCTTCACAGGACACCTAGATTAATTGGTGTTTTATTGAATCACTGGGGACTGTAACCTAGCTAAATTGACACAACAAAAATCTAGGACGCTGTCACCTCTAGAGCTAGGCTATCTAACAGAAAGTTTTGCAGTGAAGGAAATGTTATTATCTACCTTGCTCAGTACAATAGCCACTAGCCACAGGTGACTATTGAACACAGTGGCTAGTGCAACCGAAAGACTGATTTTGGATTTTATTTAATTTTAATTAACTTAAACTTAAATGGCCATGTGTATCTAGCGGCTATCACACCGGGCAGCACAATTCTAAAGTATAAGGCAGGGTCATGAGTTGAGAATATTATTGCTAATAAACAAGAATAAATTGATTAATCCAAACTGGGGAGAAATTGCATAGCATGTTCTCATTTGCCTTTCAAACTGCCTGGCAGGAATGTCTCAGCCACAGGTAACTCCTCTGACGCTGATCTTGCAGTCTGCCTGTGTCACAGTTTGCAAACGTGAACAGTGAACATGAGATGATGCTTCTAGCTGAGGGGCCCGTGCAGCAGCGTAGGTGTGCATTCCAGCACACAGCAAGTGACAGCTCATTTCCCGCGTGCACAGGCCGCTTCCAGATGGCCACCCACTATAAGCTGCATCATGTACTCTGATTAATGGGGGCACGAATTTCATTGAAACTGTGAAAACACATGTGGTAGGAAAATATCCCCTCTATGACTAAGACATACTCCAGTGTCTTCTCAATAATAGAAAACACATGAGCCATGTTCCCTCCACACAATGCAGCCAGCCTTGAGCTCAGCAATGACAATACCACTATTTACAACACCTGGAAATGTAAAAATCTTATTCTCAGTAATTATTGGACTAAAAGGAACTGACAACTGAAATTAAGATTTATTCAGATGAAGAATAGTAAAACTACTATGTATTAAAACAGAGTGTATAGCCAAAGCCTCAATAAAATGCCTTGCTCAGGTGGCATTCAAATACCTTTTTTGAAAACAAGAGGAAAAAAATTAATGCAATACTAGAAACTGGAAGAAGAGCCTTAAAAGCAACTCAAAGAAAATACAACATGGCAGCAGACAAAAATAAAACTAGAGGTGGAGTCAATAAATAAAGTCTAGAGTTTATTCTTTAAAATGGACATAGGCATGGATATTTGTACATTTAAAGGAAGAAGGAAAATGCAAATACAGTTTTTTAGGAGTAAGGCAGTAAAAACGAAGAGACAGAGAAATAATTGTATGATTATAAATAAGAGCCAATATTTATTGAGAGCCTTTATGTTTCAGGCACTGTTCTTGGAGTAAACTGTGGTTCCATGAAATCTTCATGCAGCAGAAGACTACGCAGCCTTTGAATGGAGAAAGGTAAGTCCACACACAACACTGAAAGTTGTCCACGACGTGCTGACCAGTGAAAAAGGAAAATTACAGAACTGAAAGTACATTTGATCTCATTATCTTTACAATAACTGACATATTTTTTAAAGTTAATATATGCAGTACAGGCGACTGAAAAACACAAGTAGCAAAGAACAAAGTCATCCACAATGAGAAGCAGTTTATAGTTTGATGACAGTTTAAAAATATATTTAATAGGGTCACACACAGCTCACTCCTGTAATCCCAGCAGCTTAAGAGGCCAAGGTGGGAGGATTGCTTGAGGCCAGGAGTTTAAGACCTGTCTGAGCAATGTAGTGAGACCCCTTTCTCTACAAAGAATAAAAAAATTAGCCAGTCATGGTGGTGCATACCTGTAGTACCAGCTACTTGGGAGGTGAAGGTGGTATGAGTGCAGAAGTTCAAGGCTACAGAAAGCTACAATGATGCCACTGCTCTCCAAAACAGCAAGACCCTGTCATTCATAAATTAATCAATTGAATCTAATTGAAGTCTATATTTTAAAACCCAGAATAGTCTAGGGATTGGAATTCAATCAGGAGGAGAACTTTCCTATTTCACTTTAACCACATCTATATTGTTTAATTTTTTCTTTATCATGTGAATGAATTACTTTCAATAAGTTCATGGATAATAGTTTTATTTTGTTGTTTTTTTTTTGAGACAGTCTCACTTTGTCGCCCTCGGTATAGTGCCATGGTATCCTAGCTCACAGCAACCTCAAACTCTTTGGCTCAAGTGATTCCTCTTGTCTCAGCTTCCCAAGTAGCTGGGACTATGAGCGCCTGCCACAATGCCCAGCTATTTTTAAGAGACGGGGTCTTGCTCTTGCTCAGGCTGGTCTTGAATTCCTGTGCTCAGGCAATCTGTCTGCCTCAGCCTCCCAGAGTGATAGGATTATAGGCATAAGCCACTGTGCCCAGGCCTGGATAATAGTTTTGATACCATTAAGCCTGTTAAACTTGGTAACAGTTTATAGGCAACTGTGGTTTGGAAACTATTATTTCATTGAGGGAATGTTCAAAGCACTTCTGCTGTAACCATTTCCCTTCTGCTGCCGTTCATCCTGCACCCTTGAGGAGTCAGGCTTTGTGGTGTGCCTGGCTGGTTTGTGGGAGTGTTCTTCAAGCACAGTCACAAATTAATGAGTCTTTGTAACGGCACCTAGAGACACTAGGAATGAAAACTTATGGTGAATCTCAGGATACCCAAAGGGGTAAAGTTAAGTAAGAAACACGAGGACTGCGGGCTCCAGAAGGCTGTGTGTGGACAGACCTTTATTTTTTTTTTTGTCGTTTTTGGCTGGGGCTGGGTTTGAACCCACCACCTCTGGCATATGGGACCGGCACCCTACCCTTTTGAGCCACAGGTGCCACCATGGACAGACCTTTTAGTGACTGCAGGAGAGGCTGAGGCTATGGATTGGCTTTGTCCAACAGGGCACAGGTGCCAGCAGAGGCAGGTCCACAGTGCTCCACTGCCAGGTGTCTTGGCCAGTCAGCCTGGTTGGCAACAGACCTATTTTACAATAGCACTCAGCAGGCTTTAAGTTTTCTCAATGCTGAGTCAAGATTTCACTCTTGACTATCTATCTTGTGTTCCTGGTATGGCCACTGTATTTGTTACCTTTCTGTTGAGATTTTTTCAAAGACGTCCTGATAATGACTTACAATGCTTCTTGAGTGGTCAGCCAAATCTTGAAGTTACCAGGAAGCTGTTCCGCCATAGCTGGGAGTAATTTACGTATTGCTCACTGACTGATAGAAGAAGTGTAAGCTTAAAAGGGACCATCAAGATTAAATCATTCAACAAGATCTTTTCTCTTTTTTTGAGGCAGAGTCTCACTATCTCACCCTCAGTAGACTGCCAAGGCATCACAGCTCACAGCAACCTCAAACTCTTGCACTTAAGCAATTCTCTCGCCTCAGCCTCCCAAGTAGCTGGGACTACAGGCACCTGCCACAATGCCTGGCTATTTTTTGGTTGTAGTTATCATTGTTGTTTAGCAGGCCCTGGCTGGGCTCAAACCTCTAGCATCGGTGTATGTGGCCAGTGCCCTACTCACTGAGCTACGGGTGCTGAGCCTCAACAAGACTTTAAAAAAATTTTTTTTTATTGTTTGGGATTTATTGAGTATACAAAGAATTAGGTTATATTGATTGCATTTGTTAGATAAAGTCCCTCTTGTCCTGTCCCCAAGAGGTGTGCCAAACATGGTGACCCCCTCCATTCCCCTTCCTCCTCCCCTCTCCCCATTCCCTTACCTGCCCCTTGTATTAGCTCATTTACTACCTTTGTATTAGAATTGAGTACATTGGATTCTTGCTTCTCCACTCTTTGACAAGACTTACTGAGATTCCATCATTCTCTGAATCTCATTTTGCATCCTTGGGAGCTCGCCTTCCTCAGTGGAAGAGCTCACGGTCAGTATGAATCAGGATCAGCTGCAGAGCTTGTTAACCACAGATTGCTGGGCCCTACCAGAGTTTTCCACTGGCAGGTCTGGGCTACACATCTAACACGCACTTTAGAGAACCTCTGGAAATGTAACACGAGCCGCTGACGCAAACCATGTGTGTCATTTCAAGTTTTCTAGAAGCCTTATTAAGAAAGTAAAAAGAATGGAGCTAAATCAATTTCAATAGTATGTTGTTTGACCTAATAGATGTAAAATACCATTTAGCCATATATTCAGTATTTCAAAAGTTATAAATAACTTCTTTTACACCCTTTGGAGGGCAAGTTAGTCTTCAAACCCTAGTGTGTATTTGATACAACCCCTCTCGGTCGGTACTGGCCACATTTCAGGTGCTCAATAGTTGCATGAGGCTATTAGTCACCATGCTCCACAGCACAACTCTAGAATATCGTAGAATCTAGTGTATCTTAAACATTTTTCTGCCCCTCAACATGCCTGAGGGATATGAAACATTCCCAACCATGATAGCAGCTCATTAGGGCACATTTTAAGGTAAACGTATAGGCCCTCCAGCCCCTCAGCTGCTCAGATTAGTGGCTGATGGAGCTTTTGTGAAAAAAAATAGAGCAGGTATAACATACTTGACCTAGTAAGAATGCTACATTTTGGGCAGGGGCAATTCTAAGTATAGCACAATGTCTGGTTCACCTTTACCTATCATCTGAATCCTGTGTGCCCATAGGAGATAAAGGCTGGGGGTGGGGTGGGCAGAAAGAGCTGTTTCACAGAGCCTTGGAGGCACCTTAGAGCACCAATGGCATTCTTTTGAGAACTCTCTAGCAGAGGGGTCTCTAAGTCCTCATCAAGGAGTTAAGTGCTCTTTCTATAGCTCACTGCAGAGCACCGTAAACCTAGGGGCAGGGGTTCCAGGGCCCCACAGATGCTCGGGAAAAGATGGCACAGCAATGGCAGGACCTGAAAGAAGTGTCCTTGTTCAAGGAGTACATGCAAGACACTCTGGAAACTTCTAGAAACACTTGCACAGTGGAACTCAGACAAGAGCTGAGGTCCATATAAACATGTGGGACAGAGTGAGAAGCACCCAGTATATGACTGTCAGAGTGGCCTCATTACATGGATAAATTCAGTGGGGCTCAAAAAAAGATGAGATAGAGTTATCAGGAAAGGCTACATAGACCAGGTAGAGCTTGAACTAGGCCTGGTGGTTTCAGATGTGCAGAGATGGAAGGGGTGGCGTGAGGGGCTTCACCTAGAGGAAACAGCTAGAGAAAAGGCCTCGGTGGGTAAGAGGCAATTTGGGAGGAACAGAGCGTTGCCTGATGTAAGCTAGAGAGCACTAGGGCTGCAGAAGATAAACAGGACCAAATCATGCCAGCCCTGGAGTATCAAGCTTAGAACTTTGGATGTTGTTCTATAGCAAATGGGGAACCCTTAGAGCAGGGGAGTGTTATAATTAGATTAAATTGCTGTTGTAGGGAAAATAATTTGGCAGCTGCATATAGGATCAAATATTTTGAAAAGAGATTACAGCCAGAACAGGTCTTGACCAGAAGAGAAGTAAGGAACTACTGGCCCTGGAACTAGGGTTGGGGGTGAAGATAGAGGAAAGAGTTGAGTAGAACTGATAGGAGGATAGTGGCAGGGGTGGCAATGAAGAAGGGAAAGAGAAAGATTGAAAGATAGATGTTGAAAAGGGATTAGTGGTCAGAGAAGCAAGGAAAGAAAGGAGTAAGGGGTTGAGGAGAAAGAGAGAAAAGGGAAAGAGAGAGAGAGAGAGAGAACGTGTGCACACGTGGGAGCACACAGAGGAGAGGGAAGGAAGTCACAAACCACAGCAAGGCTTTAAAGCCAGCATCTGGTGCAATGGTGACTCCTTAATAGAAACAGGGAAACACTCAGAATAATCTCCCCAAAGTGTTAACTCGGGTTAGTTAGCCCAAGTCTCAGAATTGTTACCTCTTTAGAACCATACATACATACATCGACACTGAAGGCAAATGGCTATATTTTGTTCTGACTGTGACCCTTTTCTGCAGTTATTGGGAAAACTGTGGGCAGCAAAATGAGTATCATTAATAAAACAGTCCTACCAAAGGATGAGAACACATCCCTGTTGCTAGGAGACATATTCCACAGTCTTCTGCTGAGATGGGGAGAGATGACTAGTTTCTAGTCAGGTCAGTTAATGTTCAGAAAAGATTTTTAATTTGATGCAAGGCAGATTTTGTCCAAATTTTAGATTGTTCTTGGAAAGAGAGTGGTTCCCTAACTGCTCCCTGCAGCCCTGCATGGCAGTGGCATCCTCCCTTTTCTGCTCACCCCCCACCCTGTGGTCTCTGCTGTGCTGTCCAGCACCACCACATGTACCACAGATGCAGCTGGTCTGTTTGTTTGAGGCTCTCTGCCTCGTGAAACACTACCATCAGGCCAGGAGTCTGTGTCACTCTGATGTTAAGCCCAGACTTAGAGAAATTGCTAGAAATGATAGTAAAAACCACCTGCAGGGAACAATCCAGGCCCTTATTTCACATTGTTGAGCCAAGAAAGAGGAGAAAAGGGACCCTAATGTGAAATTTAAGGGGGGAAAAAAGAACTTTTCGTTTGTGCTTCATTTTGTCTACAAATCACATTTTCTTTCTTTCTTTCTTTTTTTTTTTTTTTTTGGTATGCTTTGTGGAAGGGACACATTAAAGTGTTTAAAAAATTAATTGTAAACCCTGGCATTTGTTTGATAAGAAATTTACCCTTGGGTGGCACCTGTGGCTTAGTGAGTAGGGTGCCTGCCCCATATACTGAGGGTGGCGGGTTCGAACCCAGCCCCAGCCAAACTGCAACAGAAAAATAGCTGGGCATGTGGGGGTGCCTGTAATCCCAGCTACTTGAGAGGCTGAGACAAGGGAATTGCCTAAGCCCAGGAGTTGGAGGTTGCTGTGAGCTGTGACGCCATGGCACTCTACTGAGAGTGATAAAGTGAGACTCTGTCTCTTAAAAAAAAAAAAAAAAGAAAAAAGAAATTTACCCTTTTGTTTCCCCTAGAAGACATCTAAAAACTCTGGACTCCTGACAAACATTCCCTTTTGGTGTCCCAACCCCTCCTGAAGCCAAAATGAGATAATCAGAATTTTCTAAAAAAAAAATTTTTAAAGTGATCACCCTAATTTGCGTATTATTTGCATAACTAGAGATACAGGGATTTCTCTCCTCCTTCTGTGGGAGAAACCCAACCATAGGACTGTTTTAGATTTCATCTTGTATCTAATTTCCTGCCTTAGACATACAGTGCCATGAGAATTTTCCCAGGCATACTCTAATCTGACCTTCCCTGGGCATCCTCCAGCCTTCCTTTAACAATCAAATTTAATTACTGTACTCAAACCCTCATCCTGTACAATAGCAAGAAATCCATTCTTTTCCAGAATATTCCAGATATTCCAAAGAATGATGTGTTATTACCTGGCAATAGGTCCTAAAGGATTCTGTCTCTTTTGTGGCTTTGCTCCAGGAATAAATATAGTTCCTCCTTCATTTCCTAAGGTATTGCTGATACGATCTAAATTGCAGTGGTTAACCAGTTGCCTAATGATGAGGATGGCAAAGAGAATCACACAGCACAATGCAAAGCTCTCAGCTCCTCTTCAATCCTTCCTTATCTATTTCTGCTGCACAGTGAGCTCTAGCTAGTGGCTAGGACCCACTGTTTCACTCACACCAAGGCCATCTTTGCTCTTCCCCCCAACCCCCAGGTCCCAAACTCTATAGCGAAAATGAAAATACATTAGTTAAAGAAAACTAACAAAAATTTATCTTCCCTAGAAACCCAATGCAAGATGAAGTTTACTTTCTTTTCTAACAACTTTCCCCTTTTCAAATTAGTCTAGGTCTTATCTCAAGCAATTGAGAAGTTCTTCAAAGTCTTAAGAGGTATCTTCCTCTAAGGAGTGATTGATGACAATTTGTAGACATATTTTTGTTCCCACAGCAAAACCATTCTGAAACACAGTAGACCGGCTGTAAGGTGATTGTAACAAACTGGTCACCACACAGAGAGGTGGCCAACATAAGGAACTAGGCCTACTGCATTGACATATACATGTGGTGCATGTGTAAGGTGACCAGATTTTAACATTGGTAAAGTGGGACACCACTGAGGGGGGCAGGGCCTGACAACAATGCAAACTTTGATAAGCAGTTCTCGATAATCAGTTCTCAACAATTATTTGTTATTATTAAAGTTTAACATTATAAAATTAACAAAAATAATATAAAATGCATATCCTGGCGAAATAGCCACATGGCAGCCAAAAACCGTATATTCCCTTCCTGTTCTCCTGTGTTTCTTAGCTTGTCGTGCATTCTTTCCAAAAATATGGGCTTTTTTAAAACGTCACAGGACACAGGACAAATTGTTAAAAAGTGGGACGTCTGGTCACCTTATGCATGTGTGGTCTATGAAAATTAGGGCAATTTGAGGAAGTGGTCAATGCAGGGAAGTGGTCAACTATGGAGGCTCTATTGTTTTTACTTTTCTGCCAATTACGTCCTTGTTTATATTCAATGGAACAGTTAAAAAATGGCTACTTCTGGGATTAGAGAATCAGAAGGGTCAATAAGGAAATTCATTATAATATCTATTATGCACAAAGATATTCAAAGTCTTTAAAACTACATGAAGGAAGATGCTGTAATGGAAAATGTAAATGCCTAGGGTTAAGGCTTATGATAGACCTACATTCAAATCCAAGTCTAACCATTTGCTCTGTGTTCTTGGACAAGTAACTAATTTCCATAAAATGTGAATAAACATCACTATATCACAACTTGTTATGAAAATTGAGAAATTGTATATAAAACACTTCATCTAATATGGAGCTCAATACATATTTGTTCTCTTCCCATTCTTCAGGCTAGTGAACTGCTATCCTTAGCCCATATGAATTTGTGCCTTAAATACTTTAGGATTAGCCAATTGAACAAGAGAATTTTCCAGTGGATAGTTTAGAAGTCACGTTCATTGAAGTTCTTACCTCTTCTCCCATGTTCCTGTTCCCTTAGGGCAGTGGTTCTCAACCTTCCTAATGCGGGAACCTTTAATATAGTCCAAAGAGTTCATGACCCACAGGTTGAGAACCCTGCCTTAGGGTCTCCCCCACCCTGACTCTGTCCTGTTCACTCCTCCTCTTCCTCCTCTTCACTGTCACTTACTCCTTGCTATGTAATGGGAAACTGGACATTCCTTGGAGCCCAAATGTAATTAGTCCCTGTTCTAGTTTTTTAATAAAAATTAATATTCCTTCTTTTTCTTAATCCAAATAAAAATTTTTTTTTCTGTGCTGGTGGAGGATCTAACTCAGGTGCTGGACCCAAATAAAATTTTTAAAGTTATCTTTCTAAGAAACAAGCAAAATCAACAAATGGGCTTTAAGTGTATTGATCTCAATTGATTTAGGGATGTGGAGAGGAAGGTCTATTGGTTCTCAGTAAGAAAAAGAAGTTCCTTACTTTGCCTTAAGTCACTTTGCATCTTATTTTATTATTCTTTACTCAATACCCACACATTGGCAGACTTTGTAGAACAAACAGAGAAAACCACAATCACTCCGCAATTACTGACCCAAATGTCACCTGCTGATAGGGTGGAAAGTGCAATAAGTGTTGCACTGGGACAAGAAAAGAATTTCTCTAGACAAAGATTAGAATACAAAAGTATAAGTTTATTTTATCTTTTAGAAGGAGAGGAGAGCAGGGAAGAGAGTAGAAAAAGAGAGAGAGAGAAGAGAACAGGGAGATGGTGTGGCATCCCCACAGACAGAAAGGAAAGCATGCTCCCCAGCTGAGGTCAAGTAGCCTGCTGACTTAGAGTGGGGGCCAAATTCACAAGGTATTGTGGATGTGAACGTTGTATCCATTTTCCTCCAGCAAGGTTGAAGACACATTTTTTTCAGGTGTTTCCAATCCTGAAGCCTAATGTTCATACTCTACTGTTCACCCTGGACACTCAGGAACTCTTGAGAGCCTAAAGGGACAAATTCTAAAAGATAAACTGGTGAGCATAAAGAGAATTTACATTTCCTTTATGCCTGCAGACTCCTCAGGGTTGTGAAAAGGGAAGGGGGGGCAGGTACTGCTAGCAAAAAAGAGAGAAAGCAGGCAACGAGAGACAGATTGATTTTAGTTCTTACTGAAAAACCACGAGTTAATGTTTCTATTATTTCACTATAAAGACCAACCATCCCTACAATCACTTTGTTTTATTTTCTTCCTGACACATATCCCATGATGAGATTCTGTTGCTTATTATCAGTCTCCTTCTGTGAGCTCTGTAAGATCAGGAATAACCTTTAGCTTACTACATTCCTAGTATATAGAATAGAGTCCGGTATACAGTAGGTTTTCAATAAGTACTAGCCAAACAAATGACACTGCACTTCTAGTTGAGCAAAGAGGTAGGGTCTTTACAGCTTTGTAGCACCACTCCGTTAATCCAAGTCACTAGTTAAACTTCTGTCTCTATCAGAACAGGCAGACACACCATCTCAGAGAGGATGAGAAATGCTGCATTATTGCTCGTTCAATTGTATTTTATAATTTTAAAACTCAACCAATTTTGATATGAGGACAATTAATGACAAGGGGAGGAGGTGAGCAGAGAGGAAGAAGGAGGGAGGAGTGGGGAAGGGATTAGCAGAGAGAGGGAAGGAGGGAGGGAGGTGGGGTCTTGGTGCATGCCACACCTTTTGGGGGCAAGACATGTTAGGTGACTTTACCTAACAAATGCAGTCAGTGAAACCTAGTTTCTTGTACCCTCACTGAATCCCCAACAATAAAAAAAAAAAAAAAGAATAAAATTTCCATGATCCGTTATTCAGTGAAAAAAGAAAATTACAGAATGGTATACATACTATGACCCTTGTAATAGTCATAGCACAATAAATATTTATTGAATGAATCATGTTTCTCTAAAAATATCTATATACAAATGTCTGAGAAATGGCCAGGAAAAATAAACACATAGATGTAAAAAAAAAAAAAAAAGTAGTTATTTCTTTAAATAAGATTTTAAGTAACACTTTTTATTTTCATTGTATTTCCTTTAAATTTTTGTACTATGAGAATATAATCATTTTTATAATCAGAAAATACAATAAAGCCATTTATGTTTTTTACATGAAAGGATTTACCCACAAAAAATTAATATTTTATATGAAGTGTATCAAAGGATGTAAACTAATGGTTGACCGAAAAGGAAGCAAAAATGGCTTGTAAATATGTGAGGATATTATGCTTATTCTCAGAGAAATGCAAATTAAAGCTACTCTGAGATTCTGTTTCCATGCCATATGTTTAACAAAATCTAGAAGCTCAAGAATGTACTCTATTGGCAAGGCTCAGGGGAAAACAGAAACCTATAGACTGCAGTTGGAAGTTAGGAAGTGATAGAACCTAGGGGAAGGTCAATTGGGTGATACTTATCATAATTTCTGTTGCACCAACCAGGGGCTGTTGTCTGTCTGTCTTTGTGTAGCTCATGAAGTAGGAATGGTTTTTACATTTGGCAATGGCTGAGGCAAAAATCAAGACAAGAATATTGTCGTAACACATGAACTTTAGATGAAATTCAAACTTTAGTCACCATAAAGTTTTATTGAAACACACCCATGCTCATTTACATATTGTCTCTGGCTGTTCTCTTACTACTATGGCAAAGTTGAGAGCTGAGACACAGACCAGACAGCCAGTAAAACTATTTACCATCTGGACCTTTACAGAAAACATCTGCCAGTCTACTTTTAGCAGAAAATTTTGTTGGGTTTTTTTTTTTTTTTTTTTTTTGAGACAGAGTCTTACTGTATTGCTCAAGCTAGAGTGGTCTTGTGTCATAGCTCACGGCAACCTCAAACTCCAGGGCTCAAGTGATCCTCCTGCCTCAGCCTCCCGAGTAGCTGGGACTACAGGTACCCACCTACACATCTAACTTTTCTATTTTTAGTAGAGATGGGGGTCTTGCTTTTGCTCTGGCTGGTCTCAAACTCCTGATCTCAAGCAATCCACCTACCTCGGCCTCCCAGAGTGCTAGGATTACAGGCGTGAGCTGCCACGTCCAAACTTTTGACCACTAGTTACACTTTGAGGAATTCATTTTATATTCTTGGAAGTGTACAAAATGAACTACTCAGCATTGTTTATAAAGCATATAACAACCAAAATGTCCACTGTAGGATCCTTAATAAATTATAGTACATCCACACCATAGCATAGTAGTGGGTGTAAAAAAGGATAAAGATGTGTTTTAGATACTGGTGGGAAAAGATAGCCAAGACATACTGTTAAGTGAAGAAACTGCCCGCAATGTCAAATTCTTCCACATTGAACGACTCTGAGGTCCTGGTTCTCATTCTATCTATGCACACGGCACATCCTGGAGTTCAGCAGCTGCCCTGGTAGCTGGGCCCTTGCCGGGTAAATAGAAGGGGAACATGTACTCACATGAGCTTACATCAGCACACACACCTGTTCCGCTTTGAATGTTATGTGAGAAGCTAATGTCGTCTCTCGGACAGGTAGGAGCTGGCACAGAAGTAGAGGGCGGCTTTTGACTATATCCTTTTTGAGTAGCATTTGATATTTAAGCCATTGAAAGAATGTATAGTCTATTCAAAAATTAAATATGTTTTTAAAAAACAAAAAGTATATATATAATTCCATCTTATTCATCAGTCTGGCCAGAAGCGAAGGCAGCTGCCGGCTGGCCAGCCCAGTGCCTTCCTGCGGCTGTTCCTTCTTTCTAGCCCGCATGCTGACTCTCTGTTCTCACCCCACTCCCTCCTACACAGTTCACCCCCAACTTCACACACACCTCTCTGCCCCTGTCCTTCTCCCACCTGCCATGTGCCTGGTGCTCTCTGAAACTCCTGCTTTGTAGGGACAAGGTCACCTTAGTGCTACTTCTAGGGCTTGTCCCTTGCCTGTCTGTCTTGGTCCTGTGGTTAGTCTGGTGCTCAGTCTCCTTGAAGGTCCCGCATTCCTGCTGCCTCCTCCAGGCAGTCCTCACCTCCTCCCAGGACCCCTCTTCCCCACAGCAGTGAGAGGGCTGGGCAGTGAGTGAGGCTGGGTTGCCTCATTCCTCCGGCAGCGTCTAGGTTGCCAAGACACAGACATCTTCCTTTCTCTTTCACCTTTTGGACTCTAGGTCATCCATCCACAGCATCCTCTTCCAATCAAGAATACTACATCCTCCTGTCTGCCCAGGCACCTCCACGTGTCTTCACAGTGTTCTTTCCTGTCCCCAGGTAGCCCACCCCATTAACCTCTGTCTACCCCATCAACCTCTGGCACCCCACATCTTTTCCTTCCCTATGACTCCATAGCCTCCACTGTCACCATCAGAGATATAGCCCCTTACATCCTGGCCCTCCCCCTTCTAAAGCCCCTTAGAGGAGGGATCCCCTACTTCTGAAATCCACACCACAGGCTTCCCTCCCTCTTATGACAGCTCTTAGATACCTGCTCTCTTTGCCCCATCCTCTCTGATCTTTGCAGTGAAGCTGTCTAGTGCCTCAGTCCCCTTTGTCTAGCCTGGTGAGCCGGCCACACCCAGCCCCAAATCCTCCCCACTGGCATTTCTTCACCATTATCCACCACCATCTCCCTGCCCTGGCCCAATGCCTTTTATCCTTCTGTGGTGGAAGCTACAGAACAGGCCTATTCTGTGGTCCCACTGTTTGATTTCAATCTGTAATATGCTGTAGCTTATCCAACTTTTACTCTTCTTTTTATTATATTCCTGGGTATCACTCAAATGGTCATTTCATCCCTCCCTTTTCCTTTAACTCTGGTGAAGTAGTTCCCAAACTTTGCACTTTAGTATCACCTGGAGAGCTTTAAAAATCCTGACGCACAGGTTGTGCCCCCTATCAACTACTAGAATGTTGGAATTCAGATGATTCCTCGTGTTCAGCCGAGTTTAGAACTACTGATGTAGTGTTCCACGTTCCCCCTGGCTCTTAAGGGCACTGTTGGTGTGGAGAACTGAGATTATCTGTGTCAGTTGTCAGAGTTTACCTCTCAGAGATGAGCACTAAGATCATGTCTGTCAACTCAACTGTTCTCTCCGTGAAGTTCTTTTGTAGGAAGGAAAGGCTATAAACCAATAAATAACTTCCCTATTTGCTTTCATTTAAGTGAACAGTTTACTCTTCTGAGCAAACAGCTCTCTTCTCAAGACAACAGATTGTTTACCTGTGCTACAGGCCACTTGTCAGACAACTGTTTACTTACCCACCATGCCGTGTCCACCAACCCTGAACTATCACATATGGAACTTTGAACCATCCCAATTAGATAACCCTTAATAGACCTGCCTATACCACTTGCCCCCAGTTCTCCAAACCCTAAAAATATATTCCCCTTGGTTTTACTTGATTAATAGGTTTTATTGTGGTCCCTTAGGGATTTGGATTTTGATAATATAACTTCACTGACCCATATTTCACAACTCTAGGCTAGGATTCTGACCTCAGTTGTATGAATCCCATCCTTTCCTGAAAATCCTTATCCCCCAGCCATTCTCTCCTTTGGAAATGGATGTGCTAAGATTTGCCCACATTGACAAGATCTTCATTTGAACTTGCTACCTCTTCTCGCAGTAGGTCAGTGTTTTTCAACTTTTTTTAAACTCATAGCACACTTTAACCTACAGTGAAACTTCCATGGTACACTTAAATTATGTTGACCAACAAAAAAAGAGTTAAAAAAAAAAAAAGGATGTACTTATTGTGCTTTGAACTTCTTTCAGAAACAAGTTAATTAATGATCCTTAAAAATTTTCGAGGCACGCCTAAGATCCTCTCACCGCACATTAGCGTCCCACAGCGCACTGGTTGAAAATCACTGCTGTAGGTCCACAGTTCTTTCCTGTCCAAATCCTGGCCTCCCTGGGCAGCCACATCTCTCCTAGCTTTCTTCTGACTCACCACATGTCTGAACTTACTAATGACCACTTAATTGTCAGATCTGAGAGTCTTTCATCAGAGTTCCTTTTGATGACCCTACTGGGACGTGACACTGTTATTTCATCTCTCTCTCTCCTTTTTTTGTGGTTTCCATGACATGTCACTTTCCCAGCTCTGATTTTTTCACTTTCCATCTTTCCTACTGTTTCTGGTTCCTCTTTCCTGCCCCCCTGTGAGTGTCCTCCGTACTGCAATCTACTCACACTCCCTCCTTAAAGACATTCACTCTCACGGCTTCAACTCTCATCTCAAGGGACATAATCTACACTGGCCATTCAAGCACAGGACGGACCAGATGCTTCACGGGCAAACACCCCTAGATTCATTTAGAAGTAGCTGGTGAGAGTGAACACGTGGTTTCCAGGGGATGCTCATTGGACCAGAGGGTATTGTCGGCGGGACATGGATGTGAGCAGGGTAGGACTGCCCAGAACCTAGAGTGGGTGCTGCCCCTCTGTCTCCATCCCCGTGACTGTCAATCTATCCCAGCAGTATTGCCTACAGGTTGCCAGCCTCAGGTCTCCGGCCAACCTCAACATAATTGGAGTGGAGTTTTCAAAAGGAAATGGAAAATGCCATATTTATAGAGAGTGCAAGCCTTCACTCTAACCTTCCCAAATGCTGTTGTAGGAGACATGAGTGATCTTTCTGCAGTGACTATCTTGTCCTGATGTCATAGCCTAGGAACTGAATTAGAGATGGAGGAGGAATTCCTCAGGCCCTGTTTGTGAATTACCCTTGAGATAGCTCTGGAGACACTCAGAACTGCCTTCGGACAAGTCATAAGTATGTTTCTTACATTTGGTGATACAAACATCATAAACCCTATCCCCTGTCTCCTAAGGCCTCACCCATAAAACCCCATGTTAAACTAAGTGGACCCAGGGTGGTGCCTGTGGCTCAAAGGAGTAGGGGCCCAGCCCCAAACACCTGAGGTAGCAGGTTCAAACCTGACCCCAGCCAAAAACAGCAAAAAAAAAAAAAAAAACTAAGTGGAACCTAGAGTTAGGCCTTAAGAGAAAGAAGTACAAAGAGGGATGAGATTTGTAATAGTATTTAATGCTTCCCAGTGTTTCCACATTCATCATCTCATTTAATAGTCATAACATCCCAATAAGACAGGTAGAAAAGACAGTATTGATTCACTTTTACAGAAAAGGAGATATCAAGGCATCAAAAGGTCACATCCAAAATCTCATATGTGATAGCTGGCACCTGGCTGAGAGCCGGGGCAGGAACCCAGGTGGCCACGTGCAAATCACTGCTTTTCCCACTATCTCCTGCCACTTTCCTACTTTAGGTTCCTTATCTGTATAAAGAAAGTGCTAGATTGTCTGTCTTTTTATGGTTCCTTCATCTATAAGAATCTCTGACTCTGTAACAAGGTCCCCGCTCCAGAGAGGGACACATAGACCAAACTCTAATATTGTTCCTCTGCCGAGCTCACAGGATATTTGTCGTGATTACATCATTATGTATTGCTGTAAAGCCATCAAAAGCATTTTGTGGTTCAGTAAAACCCGATGCAATCTTAGCGCACTGTACGTACCACTTTATAGAAGGTATTTCCCCAGATTCTCATTAGTTTCCCAAGCAGCTGCCTCCCCCAGTGACCTCAGGGGCAGGGAGCATGTTGTGCCCCCAACACTAGCAAGTTGGCTAAAAACCCTGATAGTTGAGGAAAACAAAGAATGAGACGTGGCTGGTTGAACTTGGAGGGGGAGGTTGAACTTAGAGAGAGAGGTAGCTGAATTCCTGCGCTGTGTTCTTTTTACTTCAATCCACATTTCTGTTTTTCAAAGTACCCAGCACAGTTTGTAGAAGTTCATGGTGAAAGTTCAACAACTATTTATAAGATGAAGGTGAGGGCCAGGGTTGGGGGAGAAGGAGGAGGATCAGAGAAAGGAGAAGAAAAAGAAGAGGAGGGGGAAGGAAGGAAACAGAGCCTCAGCATTCATGAAACACTCTTCATCTCCATGGGTGTGAGTGCCAAGATGGAATTTGTCTTGGCATCCTGACTCTCAGTACCCCAACGACATGTACACGCAGCAGTTGTGTCACGGGAGAGGACGCCTCCGAGCTCTTATGACAGCATCATGTTCTGGGAAATCATACTGGAGTGCCAGCTGTGGCAGTGGTGCAGCACTAGCTGCCCCAACATTCCTCTGGAAAGGCGGGAGCTTTGCTGTGTGTTGTTTTAGGCCGCGGAAGCATTATTGGAAGGAAGCACCCCCCTCCTCCCCTGCCCATCTCCCAGCGCTGGCTTGTGGTCAGTGAAGTCAATGTAGTTCGTGTCTCTTAAGAAATGTGGGACAAGAGGCCGGGCATGGAGCGCTGCCAGCGTGACAGCAGAGGTGCGTCAGTGGGCTCAGTGACAGGTGGTGGAGGCCAGGGCCTGGGGAATCACTTACAGTCACAGAGGTTCCTCTCTCCAGCCATTGTCCACTGATGGGAATGAGGGAGCTGGCAGGCGCACCACCACCCGGAGGCTGGACACAGTGACTAGGGCAATTTGCACGAGTTTCCCTCTGTAAATAACTACAGAGTAAGTCAGTATCCCCAGGAGGATTTTGTTTATTGGCTGCCTTATTCATTTTTTTTTTTTAAAGAGTCTCTTAAAGGCACTTCTTTGGTCTGACATGCACTTGCTCAGGCTTGTATTATTCTTTTAATTCTCAAGTTCTGCCATTCAACAACTAGGAAGGAGCTGGCTTTGCATCTGGGAACAAGAGCAAGCAAGCACAAGGACAATGGTACTGAGCCTGTGGAGAGAGGAGGAGGGTCACCCACGTATGGGAGCTAGGTTTGAGGGACAGCACGTGTAGAGGGGCTTCAGCTGGGAGCACTGGGCGATTTGCTGCTGGTAGAGTTGGGGTGGCTACAACTGGAGAAAACTGGAAACTGCAGGTGCCTCTTGTCTGAAATATGGTGTGTGCACTGATTGTAAATTATCCCCACATGGCAAGGGTGTGTTGGTAAACTGGCTCCTTGAAAAGAAAGAAAGAAAAATGGCACATGTCCAATCTATTGAGAGTAGAGTATAAATGTCTTAACAAAATGATTAAGTGAGGTGAAGGCTATGTTAACCAGTTTGATGTAAGCATTACAAATTGTATATAAAATCAGCACGTTGTACCACATAAATGCATTAATATACACAGTTATGATTTAACAAAAATAAAAGAGAAAAAAAAAGAAAAAGGTTCTGGTCTGTAGTATTAGTCAATGTTCATGGTATAAATATTTCCACTATGGCCAACTCCCAGTTACCAAGGTAAAATATTCCTGAATATTTAATAGCTCCACTTGCCACTTCCACAATTGGTTCTGCCACTTATTGGTTGTTTGCCCCTTGGCAAGTCTCTGAATTTCCTCAAACTTCAGTTCTCTCTTTTGAAAACTAGGAGCTCAGTTGATGTAGCTGACTCTGTCTGGAGCCTTGGCCCAGCCTACACATTCTTCTCTGAGGACCCTCCCTGCATCGTGCCCCCCACTGGGGCCAGCGTTCGGGCCCCCTCTTTGGCGTGGTGGTTCAACTTCATCTCTAAGCTGGGAGATAACCTCAGCTGCTCCGAGTAATATTTTGAAATTTGTAAATTGCAAGCAACAGAGCTTTAAATCAGGCAGAAATGATTCTTAAGGCCTTTTTGAGCGCTGATAATACACTTACGGTTCGCCAAGTGTGGTCTGCTAATCAGCAGTGTCAACTTCCCTTGGGATCTGTTAGACATGCCAATTCTCAGTGCCCTACCCCAGACCTATTGAATCAGAAACTCCAGGGATGGGGCTGAGCAGTGTGTGTTTAGCTTGCCAGGTGGTTTTGATGTATTCTTACATTCAAGAACTGCTGCATTACTCTTCTGAGGATGGTGTGTTTTATTTTAAAAAGGCATTTTCAGACTGATGGGATTTCCTCTTCTGATTAATTAGATGAAGGCCAAAAGATGATGTTTTGTTAGTTAAAAAATTTAATTTTTAGAAATGAAACCTATTACTCTTATAACTTAAAATAAAAAAAATCTTTTTTTCCTTTCTTTTAAATTTTGGTTTCAGTGGACCAAGACTGGCATTTTAGTGAGTAGCTTAAAAGAATATGAGGAGAAGGAAAGTGCAGAGAATGAAAACACTGCCAATATATAAACAGAAGTGAAAAATGCGCACCAGGCATTTTCTAGACAGTGCAGGCCAGAAGGAAATACCGAAGAGAGAACCAGACGATGTATGATTTTGCACTGGAAATGATTTCACAAAATGTACTGTTAAACATTGAACTGACTAATAATTGCTAGCGTCAGGAACAGTTTGGGAGTCCAGTGATAAGAGATTTACATAAGTACAGTAAAATGTGAAACAAGAAACGTTGACTAAACGTCATCCTGACATATGTCCGAAGCACATAAGATTTAGAGAGAAGTGGTTAGATAGCAATTTTCACTACACCATCACCTTAAATGGACAGTTTAGGTGGATAGGGCTCATTGGCAAGCTGGTTGGTTGAAATGGTGATTTTTTTTTTCCCTGTAAGAAAGTCATACAGTTGGAGAGTAGATTTCAGGGTAGGCAATGAAATCTTTAAAGGAAGTGACCTGGAGGGTGGATACTCCGGAGGGGCCTGGGACTGGTGGAGCCTGGGGGGTGAGCCACCCTGTAAAGAGTTCTCTCACCAGCCCCTACAGGGCAGCCCCCAGGCTGGGGTTAGAGAGAGGGGTGAAGCAGAGGGTAGGGAATTGGGAAAGGATAGACTCCTCTTGTGGAGGGAATGGAAGGGGGCTAAAAGGGGGTTTCTTTGCAGAAATGTCAAAGCAGGAGAACGGAGGGCGAGGGGAGGTTCCACAACTGAGTGACTGTGCTAGGAACTCAAGCTGTTTTTCTCTGTGCTTAAACTTGTACTTCACTTCTGATTGCAAAATGCAGGGAGGCTATTCCACGTGGGAACATTTCTCCAATTCTCTGCAGACACCAATTGGGTGTCCTATAATTGAGCTCTGATGCTAACTAGCACAAACCCCACTAGTTAAGGGTTTAGTCCTACCAAACTCCCTCCACCCACTTCAGGCATCAGTAGCAAATCTCAGGGTGTGACCTGTACTTGACCAACAGGCTCTAAATTGAGCGTTCCCTTGACCCCCCTCCTCAGGTTCAATTATTTACTAGAACAGCTCACAGATCTCAGGGAAACACTCGTGTTTACTGGTTTATTACGAAGGATGCAGATAAGGAGATATACAATGTGAGGTCTGGAAGGGTCCAGAGCAGAGGAGTTGTTCATGGAGCTGGGAGTGTACCAGCCTCCCAGCACACGAATGTGTTCTTGTTCATCAGTCCAGAAGCTCTCTGAACCCTGTTCTTTTGGGTGTTTAGTGGAGGCTTTATTCCACAGGCCAGAATAATTGAAACCATTGGCCATTAGTGATTAACTCAACCATCAGCCCCTCCCTACAGGTCAGAGGTTGGGGCCAAAAGCTTCAACCCCCTATTCACTAGATTGGTTGCCCTGGCACCTAGCCCCCCTGCCAGGTTGTCCAAGAACCTGCAGCTATGAGTCCCCTCATTAGCATACAAAAAGACACTCGTCTGAGATTACAGGGATTTTAAGAGCTGTGTGCCAGGAAATAGAGCCAAATATGTATTTCTTATTATAAGTCACAATATCACAGTGACCAAATGTGGATGTTATTAGCAAGTTGGGTAATCAGAAGTAGGGAACTACTCCTATCTGCCATCAGCTGCCGTGTCACACCCTGCTGTGGGGTAGACATCTGAAGCAAATTGGAATAGCACAGTAGTTAGGATAGCTACCTCTGCTGTCAGTGGATCCAGGCTGAAATCCTAGTTCTGCCAGTTACCTCCTGGGTGACCTTGGGCTAGTTTAGGAACATGCTGTGTCTTAGTTTCCACGTCTGTAAAATAGAGATAATAAGATAACATAATAAAAAACATACAGTAGAACCTCCATAGTTGACCATCTACTTAAGTTGACCTAATTTTTCGTAGGCTGGATCTAGAAGGCCTAGTTCCTTTTGTTGGCCCCCTCTGTATGTTGACCAAGTTTGTTATAGTCCCCTACGTGGTCAATGTAGAAAGGTTCCACTGTATTTGGTATCTGCTGCTGATTCCTGAGCAAAACGTGCTAGGCACTTCTTTTGTTCTAATACTTGGTCTTTGACCTTGGTGTCTGATACAAAGGAATTTTCTTAGTGATAGGAGTATCTTTTGTTCTAATCAGGTAACTCTTGATGGACTCTTGGAAGAGGGCTGGTCACCACTAGAAGGTTGGAATTTTCAGCCACACTTTTTAACTTCCAGGGAGGGAAAAGGACCTGGAGATTGACTTAATAATTGATCATGCCTATGTGATGAAACCTACATAAAAATCCCTGGACTATGGGATTCGGAGAGCTTTTGGGTTAGGGGACGTGACTGCGTGTTGTGAGGGTTCTGAGACCCAACTCTGTGGGGAGACAAGCTCTTGCACTCAGGTCCCTCTGGGCCTCACCCTGTGTACTTCTTCATCTGGCTGCCCATCTCCATCCTTTATCACACCCCTTTCCATGCAATAAACTGGTATTGGTAAGTGTTCCCCTGGGTTCTGTGGGCTATCCTAGCAAATAATTGAACCCAGTTGAGGATTGTGGGAACTGTGATTTGTAGCCAGCCAGAAATACAGGTGACACCCGGGACTTGTGGTTGACATCTATAGGGGTGGGCAGTCTTGTGGATGAGCCATTAATTGGTGAGGTCTGCGCTAACTCTTGTTGTGTCAGAGTTGAAGAGGTTGTTTTGCCTATGCAATAATAATAGTGTTTACCTGACCCAGGGTGTTTTGAGAATTCAATGATATAAGGCATGTAGAGCTCTTAACACCCCGAACATCTAATATATATTCCATATTGTTATTTGCAGTTAGTCTCTGAGATACCTTTAGTTAAGTGATTCTCATTCTTTTTGGATCAGAGTTCAGAGAGGACAATTAACTCACACACGTGTGAAGTGCAAAGAGGATTTCAGAGATTGTGGAAATTGCGTCTACTTTCTTTTCTTAGCTGGTGGCCCACATTTCTGAATCGTCACGAAAAATTCTACCAGAAACGTATTTGCAGGAACTTAGGAATTCTAGAGAAAATAAACAGGGAAAATTTCCATAATAACTCGTAATGCAGAGAGAGGTGACTATTATTATAGTACTTATTTCCTGAGCAGTATGACAGCTATTTGAAGGAAATAGGAATTCAAAGCCAAACCAAGCCATGCTTGATGACATGGGGAGACATCCTGAACATATTCAGTATGTGACTAGGGCTTCTGACAGCCTCGAGCGCTGAACATATGAGTATGTTATGCTGAGTAGTTACTGATAACACACTGTCCTTCTGAGCTTCCAGAATGATTTGAAATGTCTGCAGGGTTACCGCTGCTTGACTCCTATACGTGGTCTCCCCAGCTCCTTGTGGTCTGTGAGCAAAGCCACCTTGGTTAGTGGAGTGCCAATGGCTGAGGCCAAAAAGGTTCACACTGGATTCTGGCAAACCAAAAAAGAACTGAGGAGCCAAAGGTAGCTGTGACGTGCCCTTTATTCAGCTGGTGGGCCAGCGTGCAGACCTGGGGACATCCGCCTTCGTTCAGCTACAGAGGGTGAGCTCAAACAGGCAACTTCTTTCCGTCCGGGACAGAAAACCTTGCACCCTTATACAGTAGCCAGAACACGATGGCTCCAAATGAAGCACTAATGACAATTACTTAGAAACACATGGCACCTGCCAGCTTAATCATAGTTATTCAAAACAATCAGGCATCTCATGGCCTTCAGGCCGGGCACCTGTGTCCTTCAGGTGAGAAAGCCTAATTGAACTCATCTCCCCCATGGTTAGCAGGCAGCAGTCCCAGGGAGCTTCTGGCTTCCAGCAGAGACTTGGGTAGGCTCTGATGGCACTTCCCGTGCTCATTGCAAATGACTCCATCCCCGTAACAAACCCTTCAAGTCCAAGTTCTACAGGGTAAAGGAGCAAACTTCAGAAGAACAAGAACCCTTTATCACATGGAATTTGAGAACTCTCTCACTCTTTTCTCTGGTCACTGCACAAGTTCCTCAAGGAGCATCAGGACGGTAGATTCATATAGGAAGTATAATGAAGTAATAAATGAAGAATCTGGGATATGACTTAGAGGTTGGGCCAACAGGATCTGCAAATGGATTAGATGTGGCATTTGAGAAAAAGAAAAGATCAAGGATGACTCCAAGATTTTTGATCTGATTAAGTTGAAGTTTTTTCCTGAGGTAGGATGCAGAGTGAGGAGCAGATTTTATAAGAGAGGAAATGAAGGATTTGGTCAAGACCCTCTTCTGGTGTCTTATTTAACAAGCCACCCCAATACTTAATGACTTAAAGCTGGAATTCATTATCTTTCCTGTTTCTGAAGGTTGACTGGGCTCAGCTGGGCGGTTCATGGTTGTTTTTCTCTTGCAGTTCAGTGAGACATTTGGAGCTTGCTCATAGGGCTGGCATCTACTGCTGGCCACTGCTGGGCACTCAGCTGGGGCTGTCTGCACAGCACAACACTCGCTGCTTGGCTTTCCTACCGTAGGGCAGCTGAGTCCCAAGAGGGAGAGTCTGGGGGAGGGTCCAAACATTCTCATGGCCTCCCCTCAAGGGCCCATAGTTACTTGTGCTATATTTTATTGGTCAAGCAAATCATGAAGGCCAGCCTGTATTCAGGAAAAGCAGAGTAAGATTTCATCTCTGGATGTGAGGAGCAGGGAGGGAAGGTGATCTTTGAACACCATCTATCACTGACCCTGTCAGTTAGAAATGTATATTGATATTCAAGTCTGGAAGTCAAGGAGAGATTAGTGTGAAAACTGGGCAGGAAATTTCTCCCTAGGGATTTTCATTTAGAGTATTAGACCTGGTGTTGTTAAATTAGAAACAAATTGCCTTCTTGTGTGTGTGTGTGTGTGTGTATTTTAAGCGACCTAGGTGGAGCTAGGTGGCATTTGAGAAAAAGATCAAAGATAAAGTTATTCTGTTGGATATGTCTGTGGTAGCTAACAAATGAAGTATGAATTTTAATAATAATTAATATTTATTGTTTCCCATAATGCCTGATTTTAAGCAGGTACTGCAGACAAATGTCCATCATTATTATTAGCTTTATATATAAATATATATATGTGTGTGTATATATATACATATGTGTGTGTGTATATATATGTATATATATATATATATATATAGAGAGAGAGAGAGAGAGAGAGAGTGTTTTTTTGGGGGGAGGGGGGGTACTTTATTCATGTTCTTTCTAAACCAGGTAGATGCCCTGTGCTGGGCCTCTGTGATGCACTAGTCTGACCCTGTTCACGTTGGGTTAATTGTTCCTGATTCTGTGGAACAGTTCAGATGACCCAAATATTAATGTGTGCACCATTTCTCAACCTGGAGTCTTCTGACATATTCTCTGAGTGCACAAAATCTATAGGAATTGAAAATGTTTATATTTTCCTATTTGTAATAATACTGAAGTAATAAAAACACATTCTAGAATTCTCTGGACCACCTCTTTTTTTTGAAGTATCTACTCCATGAGGCTCCTTCAGAGCAGCGTTTGCACTGAACATATGGTCAGGCTAGTGTCTAGGAAAGCAGATTCCATGACACGTACACACTGAGGTTTTGTGGTCCTTCCAGAGAGAGAGGCGGTAGAGAACGAATGGCCTGCAGCAATGCCACCTGAAGCTAACAGGCGCAGAGCTGGTCATCCCCACAAATTCACAAGGTCAATGGCTTTGTGGTGGAATCCTGTTTTTGTATACACAAATTAGCAATGATTAGTGAGTCATAAATGCAGTAGGGAAAACAAAGAATGTTTTTGTTAAATGGTATTTGTAAATTTCAATGTTGTATTTTGGAGTGTGCTAATTGCCCTTTCAAGATAATGGATCTGTTGTTAAAAGAAAGCTTATTTTAAAAAAAAGAAAAGCAATCATTATAACATTGGTTCAAATGATGGCCCAAATTTGCAACAATTAAAATTAAATCCATCAGTACATTTTGTGCTATTAAACCAAACATCAGGCAAGTTAGTGGCAGCAAATAACATTATTCGTTACTCTGTATTTATATATATATAGGTGTTCAACACAATGCCCAGCTATTTTATGGTTGTAGTTGTCATTGTTGTTTAGCAAGCTGGGGCTGAGTTTGAACCTGCCAGCCTCAGTGTGTATGGCTGGCACCCTACTCAGTGGCACCCTACTCACTGAGCTACAGGCGCGAACCTACTCTGTATTGAAATTTTCACTTTGTTGGTTTGGAAGCTTAGTTTGTATTTGATTTATAAATTTGATGTTCTTATATTTGCAGAAGAGAGATGTATATAAGGCATTTAGGCTTCATTTATCTTAGAGAAACATTATAACTAAAGTGATTCAAGTCAATATTTTTCCTTTACAGGGTTGCTTCATTACTCATCCCAGAGATGTTGTTGATAGGCTTGTAAAATTCTGGGTCTAGTTTTCGTCATGGTCATTTACTTTTTTTTGAAGATTTTTTTTTTGTTTGTTTTGCCTGTGTAGAACATAAAAGAAATTTAGGTGTGTTTTATGGTTCTCTGGGAAAAAATTGCTCATTGTGCTCCAGTGATACCCGTCTACTTTCAATTCTAAGAATGGGCCGATCTCTTTCCCACCTCAGCACCTTTGTACTTGCCACGAGCACCTTCCCCCGGATTTTTGCAGGACTCGTCCTTTTTAATTTGTGAGTCTCTGCTTAAACATCCCTTCTTCAGAGTGCCCTTCTGTGACCACTCTGTCTAAAGGAGTTCCTCTTAGTACCCCTGCTGACTGCCCTTATTTCTTCCGGAACACCCACAGGCTCTCTCATCACTAACATGTTCATGGCCTGCCTCCCTCAACACACTACAAGTTGACCGAGGGCTGGCCCCATGTCTGCCTTTTTGACCTTTGTGTTCCCAGCATCTAGCACATTGTATAACACACAGTAGGAACTCAGTGTACACTGGTCCTATTTGGAAATAGGGTAATCCCTGCTTTTAAGACCTGGTGTATTCGTAGAAATCATATCATCTAGGAAGCCATTGTGAGAGAACTGAGCACTTCTTCATTGGTGAAAAACATTCAGTGAGTGAATTTAAGGAACCAGGAGAGAGGGTCAAGGGGCATTGATTGAGCTCAGTGGTGCAAAACACCCAAAGTGGGGACCAACTTCCCAACAGGGTGTAGCTTTGCTATTCTAGCTACAAATATTCAATTATTCTCCTTATTCCCATGAGCAGCTTTTCCCTATGGTTTGATGAGGGGTGGGAGGGACGTAATGGGCCCTTAAGGCCTTGGTCTATTAGATAGTAGCCAGAATGAATGACTTAGGGAGTATCCTTGCAAGTTGATAATCAGTTAACGGACTCAGTGATTAAGAGAATGACTAGTTTTACCACTGATAGGATTTGAGAGTCCACAAAGTAAGACAACTCTATTTGTCTGAGGCAGGTGGCTAATATTTGTCCAGTGAAGGAACTTGGAGCCCCTGGCTAGGAGTCAGCCACTGTAATAGCTTTCCAGCAAACGATGGCCACCACCAGTCCCTGTGTAGCTGGGCTGCACTCCAGCCGTGAAGTGGCGTCTCTTTCCCCTCTGCATGATTCTAGGTTGGTCCTGTGGTTTACGTTCATCAACAGAATGTAGAAGAAGTGACACCGTGTGACTTCCTGTTCCTTTTGGTGAGCCAACTACTTCAATGTAACTACAACTTCTGAATGATGAGGAGAGAGAGAGCGCTCACGCAAGCTGTGCGTGTGCCAAGGGAGGGAGGGAAAGAAAAAGGACCCTGCAGGAAACGGGAGCTCCCCCAGCTGTCAGCCAGCACCAGTGACCTAAGCTCGTGAGTGAGGCCGTCCTCGATCTTCCAGCCTCAGAGAACACCACGTGGGCAGTGATGAGCCATCACCCCAGAGCCTGTCTGAATTTCTGATCCACAGAAGCATGAACAATAAAGTTTTTGGTTTTAAGCCACTAAGTTTGGGGGTGGGTTTTTTTTTTTTTTTTTTTTTATATTTACAGTAATAAGTACCTGAGACACCAGCAAGATTAGAATTTAAGTCCTACAAACTATTCTCCCAGTTTGGAACAAGCTGTCTCCCTCAAATAAAGAAGTATCTTTCAATGATATGAGCCTTAGAAAAACTGCCCATGTTTCTCCCAGATCAGATTTCTTGGCATTAACAGAACAATCATGAAAAGCTATGAGACGTCACAGTTCAAAAACAAATCCTCCTGGGAGTATCATTTCCCCAAATCACCTGCTTAGTTACAGTGGTTCCTACTCAATGTCATGGCGCTTCATTAAAGAGCTGGGACTCCTAAAAGGTGGTTTGCTCCATAACCTACTGTGAAACTGTACCCCCACCACAGAGTCGGTCTACAGTTGTCTTGCCTAGCTGTGGCAGTACCTTAAGGTAAAAACCTTTGAATGACAACTGTTGCTCAAGACAATGATCGATAGAATGGTCTGCATTTGACAAATCTGGGAACTACCAGGGCACAGGCGTGCCCCCCAGAGCAACTCAGGGAAATACTGGAGACATCTCTCCCAAGAATTGCCGGGCTGCTGAGCAAGCAGGATATCCTCAGTGTGTGTGTAGCAGTTTCTCAATCGGAAGTATGAAAATCAGGAACATTGCAAAAGGGAGGACAAGCACTGAAAGATGAATGTCCCGTGCGGCATGAGAGAGAGACTTAAGCTACTTACTCTGGAGTGCCAATCACAGAATGGAAAGATATTTTGGTAGCCAAGTGTGGGAAGTTAACATTAACAAAATAAACCGTGGGGTCATAAAGCTAGGAATGTGCAGAAATTCATGAGTCTGATTTTCCTAAGCTTATTTGCTCTTTTGGAAGAAATTTTCCCCTATTGCTCCATGAAATATGAGTATGTGTGTTTACACTTTAAACTAAATTATGTTACATTGTTAGGTTTATTATTCCTAATTCACAGGAATTACTAATTCACAGGAATTCCTAATTAATCCATGTATGCAACTCAATAATTCTTTTGTCTGCCTAAACTTAATGAGACACTAAAATTGAAAATGAAACATTTACTACAGCCTTTGTCTGGCACTGAGGCCTTCTCTGGGGAATAGCTGGGGTTATAAACCGTTCATGAATGAGAGTCCAAATTAATCCATCATCCCAGACAGCCAGTTCTACTCCATACAGAATCTATCTGGACATCTATCTACTCAAGCATGTGATGAAGATGGGGATCAATACTATCCTTATGTTTCAGTGGAGTATTGTATTTGGCTTTGGATTGCTACATAATATCCTGAAAAGGTTCAGCCTGACAGGTACTGCCCTGGATTGAATAACTTGCCATCATGCAGAAAGAAATGTACCCTTTCCTGGCAAGTGTAAAAGTATAATATCATTTTGTCACTGTTGCAAAAACCCATTGGTTGACACTCAGTAGGCACCCCACCACCACCACCTCCTGGCATGTTCTCTGGACCCCATCCACAGACTTGGAGGAAATGATGCCAGATGTTACAGATCCTGCATTTCAAAGTCTCATTGGAAGCTGGAGGATCACTATTGGTTTTTCTTCAAAGAAAAGAAAAGAAAAGAAAAGAAAAGAAAGACAGTAAGACAGCTTACTGTCTTTCCTAGAAAAGAGAGTAGGGGAATTCACACCAAATCAGAGACCCAAAGTTGAGATTCCTGAGACATGACCCTTTTCTCTTGACAGGAATAGTGTCAGCTGGCTTTGGGGCTGGGAGTGAGAGGTGTCCTCATGACCTCTCCCCAGTCCCCAGCACCTCCCCTCATGACACCTGAGGGTTTTCACTTCTCTTTGTGACACTTTATTGAAGGACCACCAATTAATTAAGTCTACTACTGAAAATGCATATGGCCCTGGCAAGGGAGGTAGGGTGGCAGGAACACTAATTCTACTCCAAGCTGAGCACAGAGGCTAGGGACAAAACAGGAACCTAGGAAATATGTATTGATGGTTTTGAAGGTTGAACATACAGAGGACAGTGATCTTGCTGGGACACTGGGGTGAAGCATCAGAGTGGATAGTGAGGCTGAGGAGCAGGGCATCTGAGATGGGGGTATGTTTCTGGGAGTCATAGAGCTGAGCGACATATGACAAGGACAGGGAAAAGTGCTGGGCATTCAAGGACAGGGACTTTCAGAGATAGTAAAAGGATGCCCAGGGTTGACGGAAGGAGGATTTTTTTAGGGGTGAGTATGGTCAGCCCCATCTGTGGGGAGGAGGTGCAGGAGTGCCCCTTCTGTTCCCAAGGTCTGCGGCTGGGCTGGAAGCACTGGCCCAGACATTGAGCTCTGTGGTGGGCTTTTTCAGACTTTTGACATCTGTGGACTAGTCTCACTAAACTCACTCACCCCATTAACTATATTATGAAATGTATTACATTCTGCAAATGCCTAGCTAATAAACACAATTCTTTTTTTTTGGCCAGAGCTAGGTTTGAACCCACCACCCTTGGTATATGGGGCTGGTGCCCTACCCCTTAAGCCACAGGAGCTGCCCTATTTTCTTTCTTTCTTTCTTTTTGAGACAGAGTCTCAAGCTGTCACCCTGGGTAGGATGCCATCGCATCCCAGCTCACACAGCAATCTCAAACTCTTGGGCTTAAGCGATTCTCTTGCCTCAGCCTCCCAGGGAGCTAGGACTATGGGAGCCTGCCACAATGCCCAGCTATTTTTTTGTTGTTGCAGTTGTCATTGTTTTAGCTGACCCAGGCAGCGTTCAAACCCTCAGTGTATGTGGCCGGCACCCTACCCACTGAGCTACGGGCGCCGCCATGGGCTGTTTTCAAGGTAATACTGTGTATGTACTTCCAGTAAGATTTTTGAGGGTCAGTCTTTTGTGGCCACACCCAGATCCTTGGTAGGTCGAGTCCTCTAGGTTAACATAGGTTTGCTAAGCAGGACTGGGCTTGAAACAATTGAGCAACAGTGGGTTTCTTTTATCTTCTTAGGCGTTTTCAGTGATCAACATAATTCATGTGACATAGTTCCTCGAAAAGGCAAGAAAAAAAGATGATATTGCCTATGATTCAGGCATATTTTAATGATATTTTAATATCCTTTATTTGTATAGTACATAGTTAAGAATATCTGGGTCTTCAGACTTTGGAAGCATAAAGAACTATTTCTGGTGATTAAATATAGATACTGGGTAATAGTCTTTGTTTCTAATTGTTTTAAACTAATTTACTGCAAACAAATTAAAAACAAGTGACTTTTATAACACAGCTGACTTCTTAAATGTGGGGGTAGAAAGAGTTAAGACCTTATGCATATGTATATGACAGACCAATTTTTAAAAATATTATATTATGGTTTAAAATCCTGAAGTTTTAAACTTCAGTCTCCTTTTAAGAGTATAAGTAAAAATAGAAGTCCAGGCTGGGGGCAGTGGCTCATACCTGTAATTCTAGCCCTCTGGGTGGTCAAGGCGGGTGGTCTGCTTGAACCCATGAGTTCAAGACCAGCTTGAGTAAAAAGCAAGACCCCATTTCTATTAAAAATAGGAAAACTGAGGTAAAAGGATTGCTTGAGCCCAAGAGTTGGAGGTTGCTGTGAGCTATGATGCCACCGTACTCTACCAGGGTTACAGCTTGAGACTCTGTCTCAAAAAAAAAAAAAAAATCAGAATGGAACAAGATTATTAAAAAAAACCCCACTATTCTAACGGTTCTCAAAGTATGGCCAGAGGACCCCTGGGGGGGGGGGGTCCTTGGGTTCTTTTCTGGAAATCTGCCAGGTCCTGCCTTTTCCAACTACGTATCTGTGAAGGGGTGGATTTTCTTATATACATCAGCCAAAACAACCTAAGTAACAAATTGAATACAGAAATACAGATGAGATTCTAGCCATCTTCTCTGAGGCCAGATATTAAATACATTTTCAAAAATACAACATACTGCCAGTCTTCTTATTTTATTTTTTGGGGGTGGAAAATACAGGTAGTTTTCATGAAAAATGTTATTTATGTTCACATATCACAATAATTTTTCAGTTTTAATTTCTAACAGAAAATATGAACACACATAAATCATATGAACAAAAACTCTTTAAGTTCCTTAATAGTTAAATTCCTTAAGTTAAGGAAGGGGTCCTGATACTGAGATGTTTGAGAATTGTTACATGAACCCTGGTTCATTTTCTCCAAGCTTATCTTTGAAACTTTGTACCCATCTCACGCCCATTTCTTTAGCTTAAGTTTGTAACCTCCACCACCTCCACCTTCTACTTTCCTCCCAGTGGTATGCTCACAAAACTATTTAGCAACCGGGATGGCATGGAAACCCGCCGGTCCCAGTGTTGCCACAACCATAAACAAGATTCTGGCTGAAAGCATCAGGGTCAGTCCCACTGTCTCTGAGCTTCTAGGTCTTCCCACTTGTAAGTTCCATTTGCCTCTGAGTATGTGAGAATTTCCTTTCCCATCCAAAAGATTGTTCTGCTCACAAGTGAGTACCTAGAGCTTGGCCCAGTACATCAGTGGGGCCTTTTCAGAACCTCTGTGTGAGTCCCTATTCACCTGTCTGGAGCACGGACTCTACCTCATCTTGTGGGGCCCCTCCAGTTTGAAGGAACAATCACAAGCTTTCACTGTGATGACAAGAAGGCAAAAAGTCACCTACCACTTTCCCACCAACCTAACTTGCCCCGGGGAGATGAAGTTTCAAGTAGTCCAACTTTGTGCAATGTCTTCACCAGCTCGGAGAGATTTGTTTAAGGCTTAAGGAACAGGCGAAATGCCTTGAAGATCTTGTTTTAACCAAACCAGATAAACCATTCTAGGTAAAACCTAGTTAAGCATGTTACTTAGAGTGCAGAAAAATGAGCTTGTCACCACAAATGCATGGAATGTATTTAAATGTCTTTTTTTTTTTTTTTTTTTTGGTGAGATGGGATTACGAGAACTGGGGAAGCCAGATGCAGGGGATTTCCGAAGGGCTGAGGCTGAGTGAATGGCTGGCAACTCTGCACACTCCGCCGGGGCACCCCTGGAACATGCAGTTCCTCCGACACGTGCTCTTTCCTTCCTACTTACTGTCGGGACTGAATTTCGTGTGTCCCTCACCCCCCCCCCCAAATTCAGACCTTACTGCCTCAGGGTGTGATCTTAGGTATAGACAGGGCCTGTCCAGAGGTAACTGAATGGGAGCAGGCATTCACCTACATGATGGTGTACTTTCAAAAAGGGGAAATTTGGACACAGAATAGAGAAGGTGACACCACGATACAGGGACAACGCCAGGTGCGCATGAGGACAGCCTTGCACCAGTGCAGAGAGAGGCCTGGAACGGATCTTCCCTCCCGCCCTCAGAGGAACCAACCCTGTAAACCCCTTGCGTGTGCACTTCTGACATCCGGAACTGTGAGACAGTAATTTTCTGTGGAAGCCACTCAGTTTATGACACTTCCTAGCCAACTTGCCTTCAGGACTTCAAATCACAGCCCCGTTTTCTCTCAGGCAAGAAGACTTTCTCTAGGGAATAATTGTAAGGCGCTCTCCATGTGGGCAAGGGGGCTATAGAGGAAGAGGGAGCATTTTTCCCCCTACAGCTCTGACTACGGCCTCAGCCACACGGGCTTCCAAGATCAGCCACTTCCTCCCCTTCGAGACTGGAAAGAGCGTCAGTGATCAGTGAGTGGAAGGCTTTGGCCTTCGCCGCGCTGGGCCCACAGGTGTGGCCTGGTGTCCACAGAAGTGAGGCTGCTGCAACCTACATGTAGCCCCCGTGGGGGCTCTTCTTGTCAGGACTTCTCCCGCTGTTCTTTAGACTTACTGGAACTAGCTCCCAAAGTGTGTCAATTCCACACATTTTGTGCCATTGACGCTGTCTCTAGTCTGTGGCTTTGTGAGGCCACTGAGGGCCTCAGTGGTGTTGCTGACCTTGGCATGACCCACCCCAACCCAGCCTCTCCCTCCTAGGCAAACGCCCTCTTCTGCTCCCTACTTCCCCAATGCCTTCATTGCTTTTCTCACATGCCAACCACAGGGCCCACTTGTGCCACCCTGTGTCCCTTCTGCTGCACCCAATCTGTCACCAAGTCTCCTGAATTCCTCCTTTTAACTTCCTCCCCCTCTGCCTTTCCTTATATGCCCACTGCCACCGCACTTGGATGACACTGTTTGGACACCAGGGACCTTTTCCTGGTGGGAAGCCTGGAAGGGTAGAGAAAGGCTACAGGACAGGCTGGGGGGATGGGACGAGGGCCAAGCACAGACTGCAAATTAGGCACCAGGGAAAGCTAATCGGGGTGGATTAGGGATTAGGGAACATATCCAGTGCGCATATATTCTAGGGATAAAAAGAAGTTGAAAGTTCAGTGAGTTGTTTGAGGGAATTAAAAATTGGTGTGAATGTCAGAACGTTGACAGCTACCCACAGAACGGCAGTACCAGAGTGTCCCAGGTCATGGCAGAAGCCTTCTCCTTACTTACATTTCCTTCTAATCTTGTCGTAGGGCCACTGCATCTCAATGTGTCATTTTGCTAAAGTGTACCATTTCATTTGTTTATATAGTCACTATACATTTACTTAGCTTACTTCTCCATCCTGGGCTTTGGCAGGAAGCAAGACTGACTGAATCCCTGTTCTTTTCCTACCGTCCTCTCTAACAACTCCTACTCCCAATGATATTTTTAAGCTTAGTCTTAAAGAGTCACCAAACGTGTGTCAGAGGGATGGATATACACATGGCAAATATATCACTGAGACCCCACACATAGATATTAACTCATTAATCACAATCACAGTGGAGACGCTTAAGGACAAAGATGCTTTGAATAATCACTTTAAAAGTGATTACCGAGGTCACGAGCATTGTGTGAGTAGTAGCATTTCTTTTCTATGGCATTGTAATTTATAGAATGGAATGGAGAAAATACGGGAACATTTCCAAAAACGTAGGAATTATTTTTCTCTGTCACATCATGTGTTTGTTTTCATTATTTTCTTCTTTCAAATTTTAAGCTTGAGAAATTGTAAGCTGGCTTTTTAAAGTTTATGGAAGGAGAACAAACTCGGTTTCTTAGCGTGGTCCTGTACTCTAACTCCTTAAAGTTGTAATGTAAAGCAACTTTCAGTTTCTAACTTTGAGAGGCAGAAAAATAAGCCATTGCCTCCATCCTTCCCCTGATTCCCATTGTCCAGACAGTCCCAAGCACCGAGGATGCAGGTCTTTCCGTCAGCTTTCATCCAAGGGTAAGAAAACTTTCTCTTACTTTTTCTCTCTATACTAATAGCCGTAAGTTTTTGGAGAAGTCAATCAGTTGAAAATATATGCCCTAAAAAATGTTAATCGCACAGGCCTTGCAGAAGGATCAAAGGTAATAAATTATAAGCTGCTGGGTGATTTCTAGAGTTAAACCAACCCAGGGAAAAGTTTGGTTCCTATTAGGCAAGCATGAAGATGAATACCATCTGAGATTCGTCATGCTGAGTCTCCTTTTGGCCACCCGCTTGGGGAGACTTGGAGAGGCTCCAGGGAAGGAAGTGTGGGAGAGGAAGCTAGTGGAAAATGCCCAGTTTTCATTCACAAATTTTCTGAAGGGACACGACTTGTCTAGACTTGTTTGAACAGTTCTGGAGAAATACCTCGCACATGATAAATGGAGACGTTCTGATCCTGGAAGCAGGAACTTGTCTAGATTGTCCCTGGATAACGGGCAAGAGGGGACAGGAAGAGATGCCTTTGGTTAAGGTACACACGCACATGCATACATGTGTATGCACACAAAGACAGGATGGAAAGTGGGTCCCCGGGCACCTGTCTATGGTCTCCCCAAGCTAGCCCCCCCCCCTTCTTGTCCAGCCCTCAGACCTCAAATGCAGGAGGTTCGTGCCAGCCATACTTGACACATGGCCGGGCTCTGACTTCATCCTCTTAGGACCCAGAGGCTAATCTTAGCCCCGTTGGATAGAGGAAAGCTCTGAGACACAGAAAAGTTAAAAAATTTTCCCAGCGTTGAATGTGGTCTATCTCCCAGAGTCTCACGAACACCACTCCAGCTCCCTCAATGCTGTCACTAGTTTTGTTTTTAAAGTTCCTCCTACATTTTCTGTGTACAGAGTAAGTGCAGGAAGCTATGTGCCACCCATTGAAGACCCAACAAGCATTTCCTAGGAATGATTAGGTGCCAGGTTTGTACTCAACAGCGATGGAAACATAGCTGCTGATGTAAATAGCTCATCCTCACTCATTCATTCATTCGTTCATTCATCTGTCCAGCAGACTTTTCCAAAGCATTTCCTATGTCCCAGATACCATACGAGGTGCTGAGGATAAAAAACCAAATAAGAAACTGTGTCTTTTATTAGTAGTGATAATCACAGTACAGTAGTTCCCCTTTATGTGGGTTTTGCTTTCCACGGTTTCATGACCTTTGGTCAATTGAGGCCTGAAAACGGGTGAGTACAGCACAATAAGATATTCTGAGAGCAATGTATCTTTTTATAGTGTATTGTTATAATTGTTCTATCTATTTTATTAGTTATTGTTGTTGATTTCCTACTGTGCCCAATTGATAAATTCAATTTGATAATAGGTGTGTATGTACAGGAAAACACAGTGTCTGTGGAGTTTGGTTTCATCTGCACTTCCCGACATGCTCTGGGGCTCTTGGAAAGTATCCTTCATGGATAAAGGGGGCTTGCTGATAAGAAGGCTAACATTCCCTGAGCGCTTACTTTGTGTCCTCTCCTACTAACCAATTCCCACCACAAGCCAGTGAGGTGGGTGTTCCAGTACCCACAATCTCCATTTATAGATGAGGAAACTGAGGCACAGAGAGGTCAAGAAACTTGGGATGGAGGCAGGATTCAAACACGTTGAATACCGCATGCTAGTGAGAGAAATGTGTGCAACAGTAACAAAAATGTTTGTAAGGCAGCAAAATCAGTGAGAATGAGCCCAGCCCTAATGGAAATCAGTGACCGAACGTGCCTATCTCCAGGGTTGCAGGAGGTGCTCGTGTCTTTAGAGTGGGCATGTGGCCCTTGGCAAGCTAGGACAGTTGCCAGAGGTTAGTGAGCTGGGTACTCAGGAGGCAGAAATAAAATTCTTGCCCCTTCCTTCAGTTTCGTTGTAGAACAAGGCTGTTTTTACAACATTTGAACTCAAGGTCACCTGAAGTCTGGTTGTGTTTGGAAAACGGTCAGCACGGTCCTAGTAGCCTCACTCTAGTGCAAATCCTGAGACAGTTATTTCTCTTATTAAGATTGAAATGTGAAGTGGTTATGTAGAGTTCATTTATTCAATAAATACTTATTAAGTATCTACTATGTGCCTGGAAACTGTTCTGAGCCCTCTGGGTTACATAGGGAACAAAATAAAAAATATCCTTGCTCTCTGGGAGTTTAACATTCTGTGGGCAAGACAGGCAATAAACAATAAGCATTATAAAGAAGTAAATTACAAAGCAAGTTAGAAAGTGATGAGTATTGTGAGTATTCCGCCCCAGCAGGTAGGGAATTGGAATTGTGGGCATAGGGAGCTACAGCTTGTGACTTACAGGGTGGCCACTGGAGCTCACCAGGTGCACAGTATTTGAACAAAGTCCCGAGGTGATGGGAATAGCCAGGGCCATGGTCCTTAGGCAGGAGGTGCCAGGTATGCTTAGGGAACAGCCTGGAGGCCAGTGTGGCTGGGCAGAGTTAGGGCGGAACGGTAGGAGGTGAGTCTGAGAGAGGATACCTGATTAGGCCCTGAGGACCAGTGCAAAGACTTTGATTTTGGATGAATGCAGAGGGCAGCAGAAATGGAGGTTTTGGTAAAGTTTGGTTGTGGATATATTTGGAAGCCTGGTAGATAGGAGGTCAAGCATCAGAGAGGGAGAGGCACCAAGATGAAGGACTACTCCATGGTCTTTGGCTGGAGCACCTGGGTATTGCCCTTGACAAGAAGATTCCTGTGGAATGGTTTGGGGGAAGACTGGGCACTCCATTCCAGACATAGGAAGTTAGGGGAGGCTGTCAGACACTAAGGTGGGGAGGACAAGTTGGGACTTGGAGACGTGGGCTGGGTGCAGATGAGGGCCTAGGCCTAGGAGCCTTTGGAAGGCAGGTGCTACTGAAAGCCACAAGACTAGATGAAGTCACCATGGGAGGGAGACAAAGAAGAGGACCAATGACTGGGGAAGAGGCAGCCACTACAGTGAGAGGAGGAGAAAGCAGGGTCCCAAGGAGAGAGGAGGATGTCCGCCCAGACAACCTGGTCTGTCTGCTGCCCACAAGGGCAGGCAAACCCCAAGCGAAGGTCACGCCTGTGCCTTACTCAGGATCCAGGAGGCAGAAGTCAGTCGGGCAAAACAGCTGTACAGGAAAGGAAACAACTTTTCTTTTCCTGCCATCAGGAGAAAAAAAAAAGAAAAAGGAAAAGACTGCTTCACCAATTTGCATAACTGGGCCTTGTGAGGCCGACCAGTCTGAGGCCAGGGATGCAGGGGGGAGATTGGGGCTGTATCCATTAGTCATTTACCCCCTTCTTTATGAGCCTGTCCACACGTGGTCTCTAACCAGGCTGAATTTGTTTAACAAAATAATCATGGGCACCAGTTTCCCCCAATCATCTTTGGCTTTGAAGGTCATCAGTTATGACATGTTAAGTCACGCAGGAGTCATCTTCATTTTTCTAATTTCATAGAGAGAAAAAGATGGAGCCTTGATGCACAGATTTGAAATTAAACCCCAATTTCTGCTGTATTCGCCAGCACCTTCTTATGTCTCCAAAGTGCATTCTCCAGCTCTGTCCTACAGGACAGAGTGCTGCTTCTTATGGTACTCATGACCTAAAATGACCCATTCTTTGAACCATTTCAACATCCCTTCCCCATCCTGTCCACGCTCTCTGGTTTGGACTGATCCCCAGGGCACTGGGTCTGGCACTGGGCCTCACGATGTGATCTCGAGACAAATGGAAACCAAAGTCTGAGTTCTGGGGAGATGTTGGCAGGAGACAGGAAACAATCTGATGATTAATTCCACAGGCCTGGAAGGTCGGGCAGCAGTGAGGTGGTTTGGTGAGCAGAGCCTGGAGACATCCCTGAGGTGACGGTGCTCAGGGGACAGGGGTCAAGGCCTTGGAGCTGCTGAGGCTGTGGGAAGAGGGAGAGTGATGAAGGCCCTGGTCCACTCAGTCGTTTAATGCTCATTTGCTGAATGACTCATGTCTCATACACTTTGCTTCTTCATCAATTAACAACATGTTTATGTTATGATGTTGAAGAAACCATACATAGCCTAATAATTAGGGGTCAGGGAATAAATAGGAGGCGGTAGGTACAGTGTGGGGAGGGGAAAATGGCCCCAGCTGTTGGGGCAGGCTGGCTTGAGTTCAAATCCTGGCCCTGGCCAGTTTCACTTTATGGTATTAACCTCCTTGGGTTCTCTCTAGAGGAGGGGACGTTATGATATGTTTCTGGAGGAGCTATTGTGATGAGCACAGAGGATGTGTGAGAAATAGCTGATACAGCAATTCTCACAGAGTGGGGACTCCATATATTATCATTTTCTTGTTTGTTGCAGCAAGGTATGGGGGAGTATGTAGCCTGAACGAGCCTTCTCATGCAGGGGCTGAGAAAATGAAGAATTATTGCTTTAGAAGAGAGGTGGCCAGTGTGCCACACAGGCTATTTTTTTGTTCTATTTTGCCTTGGGCAGACATAATAATCAGTCCTCACAGCCCTTTCACCCAGCTGGGAGATGGCGTCCCACGTATGGCCCCAGGCCTGTGCCCATTAGCTGGAGTTTACTTGTGCCAGGTGACTTCTGTACTACAGTCATCCTGAGCAGGAGGCTGGGGGTACATTTCAGAGACTTTGCATGTTGACACCCTCTTTAGTGAGGTAAAGGGACTTGACTCAAAGATAGTCCTCAACAGTGAAAATTAGGAAGGGTCTCTAAGCCTCAGAGGCAGCTCCCAGCTGGAAGGTAGCCCTCAGTCAGGAATACGTTTAGAGAGAAGTTAAAGTCTCTGGACTCTCTGGGTCATCAAGAATAAGCCTCGCCTACCGTCCACGCCCCAGGAAGAGGTAGACACAGCTATGGATGGCTGAGCTTGCTGGAACCAGCTTCCATGTCAGTGTAGCCCCTCTCATGCTGGGACCCCCAGCCCCCCACAGGGCAGTTGCCTGCTTCTGCCCACCCCTTCATCTCCTGGAGCCCAGCCCTGCCCAGCCTAGGAGATGGAAAGGGAGCCCCATCCTCAGCTTCTTCCTCCAACTACAGCACAGCCTCGGTCAGAGCCCGCCATGAGGATGCAGGAAGTGTATTTTCTGCCCCTTCCAAAGTGAAGCTTGTGGTTTTAGTGCTCAGGGGAGATCCCCATAGGCTAAAAATTCTTAGCACTGATGGCATTCACCCCAGGTGCGGGGCACTGAAAGTAGATCATTAATAATAAAAAATACTCCCTGATACAAGTCACCAAGTGGGGAGAGCCGGGGGTTGTGGTTTCAGACCCTCCATTCGGCCTGCTCTGCCTTCTGCTGCTGCTTGGACAACCAGGCTTGCTGTCCTGACTGCTTGTGCATGGTGGGGATTGGGGACGGCCACCAGGGTGTGTGTTTGCTGATGATTCAGTCCATCTCAGGTCCTTTTGAAATGACACTTCCTGATACATGACTCCCCCACACTCCAACACTTCTTCAAAAACCCGGGAACGAAAACACTACGAGGGAAGCCAGCCTGCCACTGCTTGGCCCTGGACTGATCCTTCCATACGCCAGCATCACAGTCATGTCCACAAACATCCATTCTGTTAGAGAAGTGGGCAAATAGATTTCCAAGGGCACAAAGTGGCAGGTATGTAAAACAAACAAGTCTAGAGATCTAATGTGCCATGTGAGGCCTGGAAGAAAAAAAGGATGGGTTGTGTGAGATACACTTAAGAAAAGCAGCCCCCCGGAAACAAAGTACTAAGCAAATTGGCTTCACTTGATCAAATCAGCAGCTGAAGCTGTATTGTGAGGTTGGAACCTTTAAAAATCATCTGGGGGATCCCTTGGGTTCAGACTGAGTAAGAGTGACCAGATAAAACTTTAATGGGTCCATAAGAAAGAATGAGAATAGACACAATCGTTGTAGATTCATTGACTAATCATAGAAAATAGGTAATTTCTGAGAAAAAAAAGCAAGTGTGCTACGGGCATGGATGAAATAAGAATGGATAGTGACAGCTTGGCGCACATAACACAGTGGTTACAGCGCAGGTTACGGTGCCAGCCACATGCACCAAGGCTGGCAGGTCCGAGCCTGGTTCGGGCCAGCTAAACAATGACAACTGCAACAAGAAAACAGCCTGGCATTGTGGCGGGCGCCTATAGTCCCAGCTACTTGGGAGGCTGAGGCAACAGAATTACTTAAGCCCAAGAATTGGAGGTTGCTATGAGCTGTGACACCATAGCACTCTACTGAGAGTGACATAGTGAGACTTTGTCTCAAAAAACAAAAAAAGAAAAAGAACGGATAGTGATGCCGTGGGCGCTCAGGGAGTTTTCTTCTAGTGTCCTGGATGTCTCACCAACATACAACCAGGAATTTCCTTCTCTGTACACAAGCCATGTGCATTCTTCTCTGTACATCAGCTCATTTATTCCCACTAAGAATGGTAATAGAAGGTATTATTTCTCCCATATTTCAGATGGCAGAACAGGGTCAGAAGCATTTAGGAACTGCCCCCTAGCCATCTAGTAGGGAATGTAGCTTAATATGAAGCCAAGAAGTTGAGACTCCAAAATCTGCTCTCTTGCTTGGCTGACCACACAGCTTCCTGGTGACAGCAGACACAAGACAAAGCCAAGGCCATTGACCCTCAATAGGTACCCTTGTGCCTCCCTTCACAGGGCCTCCTCTTTCCCTGGATCTGTAGTTCCCTATCTTAGGGTGTATCCTCACAATCCTCGATCGCTTGGAGGGCTAGTCAAAGTCCAGACTGCTGGTCCCCACCAGGGTCTCTGACCTCTTAAGTCTACACTGGAGCCTGAGAATTTGCATTTCTAACTCATTCCCAGATGATGCTGGTCTGGGGACTCCACTGATGTCCTTCACTAAGGATAAACCTGCCCTTTATTTCTTGGACCACAGTGTTAGTATTGCAGAGAGGCTATTTTAACACACTCTTTCTTATTCTAATAAATAAACAATAAGCAAACAAATGCCGTTTTGTCTAATGATCAGCAGTCACATTTTTCTCTATTGTAAACGTACAATTTGCAGCTATTGTACAGGTTCACTAAGCCCCGCTGGGTGGCGCACATACCATCAACTACGCGTTTTTCCTACGTGCAATTGCCCTGAGTTCAGGCGAGTAATGCCCAGTCTGTTTAGCGGTGGGTGTTTGCTTGGTATTTGCAGTCCTGAAACTCACTCGTGCATAAGCTGTCACTGAAGCACTGCCATGGCTACAGGATGAGGAATGTTTCTTTTACAGGCCTGGCTGTCAGGATGTGGGGCCTTGGTCCAAGAATGCCGTGAGAATGCCAGGCGGTCAAGACCTGTTTCAGTCGGCCTCCCTGATTTCCGCTTTTGTTCCCTATTCTCGCCAAAGTTATTTACAACCTCCAAACAGCCCTGTCCAGTGGAAATACATTGTGAGCCACATATGTAGCATAATTTTTCTAGTAACCACTTTAAAAATGTAAAATCAGGTGAAATTAATTTTAAGAATGTTTTTATTTAACTATACGCATACACACACGCACAGTGTCCGTAAAGTTCATGAGCAATTTAAAATTTACAACTATTTTAAATTGTACACGAACTTTATGGACACCCTGTATAATCATTTCAACATGTAACTAACATAAAAAATTGTTAAGGAAATATTTTACCTTCTTCCTCCTACCCCCCAGGAAGTCTTTGAAATCGGGTGTTTTTTAAACACTGACAGCACATCCTAGTGGAGCAGCCGTATTTCAGACGCTCAGTAGCCGCTGGTGCCTGGTGGTCACCATATTGGACTGTGTAGCTATTTGGCATTTGGAACTGTTACAAGGTCTGAACCTAGAAAAGGCACTTTGTGAATGTCAAAATATTCGTACCTAAACACTGATTTTAAGTTTATAAAACATACAGGTGCAGCCCAAACCTGCTGTGCCTCAGAATCAACGGGACCCCAGTTTAGAATGTAACTGCCTACACCTGACCCAGATCTACTCGGGTAGAATGAGGCAGGGGGATTGCGAGGGGAGGGAATCTGCATGTTTATACGCTCCTCGGATAAGCGTGCTCTACCCAGCCTAGGACTTTCCACAGAGGATCATTTCTGAATCACCAGGAAAGAGAAGCGTGAAATCCCATCCAGGGAGTCGGGCTGGAGGCCACACAGTGGCCAACACCTTTTTCTATTTTACTCATACTTGGGGTCCGGTTTTCAGGGCTGTGTATTCTTAACAGATAAATATTTTGATTATTTTTCACATTTAGGTTTTCAGCCACTCCATTCACACGGCTTTCTCATGCTTTTTTGCCATAGGATTTTTTTTTTTTTTTTTTGATTTATGGTAGGCCTGAGTATAGAGATGTGTGTGCAAGTGCCGCCACCTAGTGGCAGAAGAGACTATTGACAGAGATTGGAATAAAGGTGGACTTGCCTTCTTGCTGGAAAGGGGGTATAAATCCAGGGTATACGCAGTGAGGAGGGGGTTGCCTGGTGTGGTCTATTGATCAGAGCCACTGCTGACATTCTCAAGCAGGGGTTCTTCAAATGCGGTCAGCGTTTTGGTATAAATGAAAATTCTTGGGCTCTGCTCCAGACCTACAGAGGAAGGGGTTGGCAATCCGTTTTAACACACCCTCCAAGTGATTCTAATACACAATAAAGTTGGAAAACCACTGCTGCAACCCAAAATAATAGGTCATCTCTTTAGAGCCATGGATCCTATGAATGCTTTTATTTAACTAGACACATACACACACACAGTGTCTATAAGTTCATGTGCAATTTAAAATAGTTGTCTAAAGCTCTTTGCAATTAAAAATTTACAACTATTTTAAATTACACAGCAAATTTATGGGCACCCTGTATATAATAAACCAAATTACACACGAACTTTATGGACACCCTGAACAATCATTTCATTGTCTATGGATCTCACGGTCAGTAGCTGTCAAACAAGGGTACAAGCACACACACAGGCCCAGACTTTTACAACCACTTGTGCAGAGTTTGTAGACCATGTGATGTTGGCTCCTGCTCTAAATCCTGCCTTAGTAGTTAATGGTGGCATGAAGGGAGGGGCACTGGGCAGAGGTGAACAAAGGAACATCCTCTCAGGAGGTGACTGCAAGCATACTCTGATTTAAGATCTTAGGTCCTGGTTTGAGTGGGTTTTTAGAGCTACTGGAAGCCCTGTTAAGTGACTTTGTCCTGACTGGAAAAAGGCTCCACTGAGTGAAGGTGTCTTAAGCAAGTACAAAATTACATATTTAAAACTTAAGATATTTTAAATTCTTCAATAATAAATGTTTTCAACAACATTGCAATAAACCTAAAGTTCTACGTACATTTAGAAAATGAAATTATTGATGATGAAATGATAGGAAACCTGAAATTCCCACCAGAAGTTCAGTATCACTAAGATGTAAAACTTTTTTTTTGTGAAATAGTTGTTTTGCTTTCACAGAAAAAAATATCTTACGGCAGTTTCAATTACTTGCTCAAATATCATACTTTCTGCAGAGATTATGGCTGTATTTGACAGTCTTTTCTGTGACATTAAAATCCTCACCATGAACTTAGGTAGCCTTTCTAAATCAAATTTAATGTTTAGAGGCTGTTTCCTACATAATCTATTCCCCCATTGAGCATGTTAACTATGTCTTGGCAGTTAAGAAAGAACTTGGAAATTTCTGGTGAATCATTGCTACAAATATACAGCATTGTGTGAAGGAGACTCATGTTAGAATTACAAAACAACTGAAGGTTTTTAGTTCTTCATAGATCAGCGCGGCATCAATCGCACAACTCTTACTATGTTATAAGCTAATCTCCACTACAAATTTGTCTTTAGTTAAAGTAATTTTTTTTAAGACTTTAGTTTATTAATCCTCTTGTGAAAAATCCACACAATGGCTGCAGGCAGCATCATCTGGAGCCCTAACTCCTTCCCCTGTTATCTCATCTCCAGCTCACTTTTTGCCAGCACCAACCTTGGCCTTTGCAGTCCCCAGGACCCCAGGACTTTCTTCATTTTGTTCTTGTGTTCTTGTCACTGCTTTCTTGAGGTCTTTTTCTTCTCATACATACCTTGCAAGTCTGTGTTTGGGTTCATTTTTCTTTGTATAATCCACAGAATCATAGGTCAATTCCAAAGCCGCCACCAAAGTGAGCTCTCAATCCAAATACAAAGATGACATCAGGTGTAGTCTTACACATCTTGGCTAGTTTTTCCCTATTTCTGTCTTTGGTATTGTTGCCTTCCCAAGGTGAAGGACATCTGAAGTGGTCAGTTGCTCATGAATTGCCTGGTCCAGACAGTCACTGTGTAGTTCATGATGCCAGGCGATCCTCAGGCAGCCAGGGAAGAAAAGAGGTAATTAAAATATCTCAATCTTAATTTTTCCAAATATTGGAAAGACTGATGAGATGTGTGGGAAAAAATTATTTTTAAAACTTCATTTGGGTTATGGAAAGGCTGATCACAAGATTTTCAGTTGAAAGATCTTCCTCTTTTTCATGTATTTTTTTTTTCATGGTAGAGAAGTTGGTGTTAAAATCAAGAGATTCTGGAATTTGTTTAGCCTCAGTAACAGATGTTTGATAACTGGAATCACTGGTTTCCTCAAACAATTTCTCAACTCCTTTGCTGTCAAGTGCCTTATGCACATAAAATTTGGTCTCCCACATTTTTGGCTTGTAACACTAATTATGCTTAATATATCACCTAAACCGTAAATAAAATTTAAAGTTGATATTTTCAGAAATATAACTTTGGCTTACATTCTAAAATCTGCATCAATAAAATCATCAACAGCTTCTAATGAGTATTGTATACTGCTCTTTTAACTCAACTTTTCTGTTGAAAAATGGCCTCTGCTGGCTCAGCGCCTGTGGCTCAAGTGGCTAAGGCGCCAGCCACATACACCACAGCTGGCGGGTTCTAATCCAGCCTGGGCCCGCTAAACAACAATGACAGCTGCAACCAAAAGATAGCTGGGTGTTGTGGTGGGCGCCTGTAGTCCCACCTATTTGGGAGGCTGAGGCAGGAGAATCACTTGAGCCCAGGAGTTAGAGGTTGCTGTGAGCTATGATGCCACAGCACTCTACGCAGGGTGAAAGCTTGAGGCTCTGTCTCAAAAAAAAAAAAAATGGCCTCAGTTTAGGCTTGGTAAATATATTTCTTAATGCAATTCTGTATTTGATGTAGTTGTAAAGGTCTTGGGTAATATTTTCTTAAAAACTCTTAGTGTCAAAGAGATTTTTGCTATGTTACTCACAATCAAGTGAATGCAGGATAACAAATATAGAATATCTTGGGTGCATTTTGGAGGATTTTCTGTTGCAATTTGTTATGTTTTCTATATATTTGCAGCACTATGGTATCCCCAGACTTCAACCTGTTTTGTTTAGATGTAGTTTTTATAAGTTGAAAATTGAAAACATTCCATTTCTTTTTGTCTACTAGGCAAACCCCCAACCCCAAATGTACATATATGAGAAAAGTTACATTTGAGAAATAAACAACCTAATGATAGCTCTTATCTTTTCTATATTATAACATTTGCATCAGAAGTCATATCTAAGATAACTGGAAATTTTTTTTTTTGAGGCGGAGTCTTAAGCTGTCACCCTGGGTAGAGTTCTGTGGCATCACAGCTCACAGCAACCTCAAACTCTTGGGTTTAAGCGATTCTCTTGCCTCAGCCTTCCAAGTAGCTGGGACTATAGGCACCCACCATAATGCCTGGCTATTTTTTGGTTATAGTTGTCATTGTTGTTTGGCAGACCTGGGGTGGATTCAAACCCACCAGCTCCAGTGTACGTGGCTGGTGCTCTAGCCAAGCCAATAACTAGAATTTTTAAAAATTTTTTATGCAAAATGATTTAATTTATTACATCGTCTATATTTTTAAATTATTCAGTTCTGTGGGTTTTTTTTCCCTACATAAAGCAAATTACTATTTGGAGTTGATGTTTATATTCTGCATAAAAATATTACTATAATGTTACCAAGATTTGCTATGAGTTTCTACCAAATGAAGACAATACCCACCATCATAGTCATGAAGTGTATTGATGGTTCCTTGGTATTTACACATTAATTTGCCAAAAATTAAGACACACTTACTCTGTGTTCAAGAAGCATGATGATAATTTTTATTATGTGTCATTCTCTAGTATCAACAGTCCTGTATTTTCAAGTAAGATTTCACTTTCCAATATGCAGTCCTCCCACTGGCATGCATTTCCTTTATGTTGCATTTACCTAGAATCCATGGAGACTTCTGCCAGCCTTTTATGCATTCTCAGACTTCAGTTTTTAATCATCCACAAAGAGTTTATAATAGAGACAAAACTGATTATTTTATATATGTGTATATATATATATATATATATTTTTTTTTTTAGCAGGGGCTGGGTTTGAACCCACCACCTCCGGCATATGGAGCTGGCGCCCTACTCCTTTGAGCCACAGGTGCCACCCCAAAACTGATTATTTTAAACTAAAATAAAACAACAATTATATGGTGAATTTCCCCCCATCATTTGTAAAAATCTGAGTATAATTACATGTCTCAAAATTTCCTATCTATCTTATCTTTGGAAATGGAAATTTTCAGAGGTGAATAATTTTCAACAGATGGGTCCTATTGTGTAATACTGCAGTTATACAGTCATGCACCTGGATTGAAAGAACGCACATTCAACTTCATAGTTTCATAGGAGTTTTATCTCTTCCTGTTTTTCTTGCTGTTCTACAGTATCACTGGCATAGAGGTAGAGGGTGCCCACTCATGTCTTATTCCTGACACCCCCTTAAAACTGGGGCCTCTGATCTTCTGCTTCTCCACAAATACATTAAACCATCCAAATACTTTTTTTTTCATTATTTTCCTTAATGGTTTTCCACTTTCTGTTTCCTAATCCTAATTTTAAAAACATTTATGATATCTAGGGAGAAATAATATAACAGTGTGGTGTTTTATCTTGTAATTTATGATATCATAATATAATATATGCATATGATTAGTATGTATCTTGAAATATACATATGGTTAATTTTATATGTCAACGTGACTGGATTAAGAGATGCCCAGATAGCTGGTAAATCATTATTTCTAGATGTGTCTGTGAGGATATTTCTGGGAAAGGTCAGCATGTGAGTCAACAGACTGAGTAAAGAAGATTTGTGGGCAGGCACCATCTAATTCCTAGAGCAGCAGGAACCAGTTTCCTGGAAGACATGTTTTCCACCGGATCGTGTGTGAGGGGAGGGACAGGAGGCGGAGTTCAGGTGGTGGTGCTAGTGAGGGGGGAGCAGCTGTAAATGCAGATGAAGCTTCACTGGCTCTACTGCCACTCACCTCCTGCTGTGCAGCCCAGTTCCCGACAGGCCCGGGACAGGAACCTTTTTGGCAGCAGGGACTGGTTTCATGGAAGACAGTTTTTCCATGGATGGGAGGTGGGGATGGGATGGGAGTGGGGATGGGGCAGGAGGTGGAGCTCAGGCAGTAATGCTATATAGCCCAGATCCTAGCAGGGCACAAACCAGTATAGGCCTGGGGATGGGGGACCACAGCCCTGGAGGACATGGACAGAACAGTAAAATTAAAGGAACAGTGAATTTGCTTTCTACTGGAGCTGAGACATTCATCTTTTCCTAACTTTAAACGCCACAGTTCAAGGTTCTCAGCTTTCAGATTTACAGACTTATATGAATGGTCCCCTCGTTTCTGAATTATACCTCTGACTTCCATGGCTTGCCACCTTTCAGACAGTTCCTATGGGCCTTCTCAGCTTCCAATTCCCACAATAAATCCCCTCTTACCTATCTGTATCTACAGTGGCCCTATTGGTTCTCTTTCTCCGGAGAAGTCTGACTAATACAATACGTATGTTAGTAGAAGTTAGTATTTGTGCTGATAAAATTTTCATAACAAAAACTGTTATAACTAGTGAGTTGTTATTTTCTATAGATTATTACATATGTTTGGGACACTTAATGGATTATTAATAGAAAATTATTAGTTATTATCCAATGATTCCTACAACAATGAAAGTACCATAGATTTAAGCTGAAAACTTAATACCATCTAGGTAAAGTAAGAAATATCAGGTGACATAAACTGTAGAATGGAGAGTAAATTGAGCAGTGCTCTAATACCAAAGGAGATTTTTAAAAACTTTAATATATTCACCAATCTTGATTATCAGTTAACTCCTTTGGAAGCACAGGTAAAATAAAGAACAATAAAATAATAACATGTCAAAGGCCCTTGTTGCTAATCATTTGTAAGTTGAAGAAGAACAATATGGAAAAACTATCAGAACAAGACTCTGTACATTGATCTATTATAATACAAATTTTGTTAAAACAAGATATCTCATGGCTATTTGCTTAAAGATTATAATAAATATAGAGATTGACCACCATTGTTGACAAAAGAAGAACACCTTTCAAAGTAGTAAAGACAGCTATGATGTGAATAGCTCTCCCTTGGAAATGGCAGCCTTCTGCAGTGCACAACTGAGCAACTATATTTGGTGGGCCTGGTGCTTCACAGGCTACAAGTCTTTTGGTTTTATCTTCATCTGAGATGAGCTTCTTATTCTAGATTTCCCATCACCATTAAGTCCAATAGGAAATTCAAATGAAGGTAGAACAATACTATTCAAATTGAAGATTATTTTGCCAGTCCCTATATCTCTTCTTCTCAATATATTCTGAGTATCAGCAAAGTCTCTGGAGACTTAATGGCTTACAACTAATGTGGTATCAGAAGAATCCTTTAGTGGAGGGAGCCTCTGTAGCAAGGAAAGCAAGCTTCTTTTTCATTAAAAGAAATATGACTGTGGGGCAGCGCCTGTGGCTCTGTGAGTAGGGTGCTTGCCTCATATACTGAGGGTGGTAGGTTTGAACCTGGTCCTGGTCAAACTGTAACAAAAAAATAGCCCAAGGTTGTGGCAGGCACCTGTCGTCCCAGCTACTCGGGAGGCTGAGGCAAGAGAATCACCTAAGCCCAAGAGCTGGAAATTGCTGTGAGCTGTGATGCCACAGCACTCTACTGAGGGTGACAAAGTGAGACTCTGTTTCTAAAAAAAAAAAAAAAAAAGAAAGAAAGAAATATGACCGTGAAGAAAACCTTTCATGAAAGTCAAGATGAATCTAAAGTGACTTATTTCTATAAGTCTTGAAAATATAGTGACAAAGCGAGAGTGGTGGGGAAGAGTATCAAAGGTCCCAGTGAGAGCTGAGACTGGTAGTCTTGTTGTGTGGTGTTCTGTCATTCTTTTCAGGCAACATAAAGCATTCTCCCAATGCTGGTCCAAACCTGCCCTTGATTGCAGACAATTTCATTACCATCCCTGCACCCCAGGCACAGGCTGACTGAACAGAGAACTCGGAGCCATGATGAGGGAGGGCTAGACCAAGCTTCTTTCCCCTTTAATTGTTCAAAGCAATTTTAGGACACTTTTTCTGGAATGGCCATCAGAACTAACGGTCGTCATATGAAGTCTGACAATTAAGTTTGCAAACTCAACCTAGAAAAAAGTGCTTCAAAGGGTGGACTAGACCCTGGTCTTGGTGCATAGCTTCCCAAGTGGAGAATATATGTGGAGGCATTCTCCACTGTATGTGGGGACAGGATCTTTCCAGAGGTGATTAAGTTAAAGTGAGGTCATTAGGATGGGTCCTAACCAAATATGACTGGTGTCTTTATAGGAAGGACACTGACAGGCATGGAGAAAGAAAGTCAGGTGAACATGAAGAGGGCAAGGAGAGAGCTATAGCAAAATAAAACCAGCCAACACCTTGATCTTGAACTTCTAGCCTCCATAACTGTAGGAGAACAAATTTCCATTGTTTAAGCCATCCAGCCTGTGGTACTTGGTTATGGCAGATGTAGCAAACTAATATGCTCTTATTCCTAGGATGAACCTTATTCCGACCTGTACAGCCATAGATCACCATTAAAAAGAGGCCTCCATGTGGGATAAAGAAAATATAGCAAAATATTAATTGTAGAATCTATGTACATGGGTGTATTCTTCCGGGTCCAGTCAGAAGACAGGAATTGCATATTTATCCAATGTGGGGAAGTTTCACATAGAGAAGAACAATGTGTAGCAAGGGATGCAACGTTCTATCCATCTGCTACAAAGCACAGCAGATGCAGGGAGCAGCTTCCACATCTGGGGCGGAGGCAGAGCACCCAGAGAAGGAACTTGGAAGGGACCCCCCTGGTGGCAGGGGCACGGCAGTCCACAAGGGATGCAGAAGTTTGTGAAGTGCTGCCAGCGCTGGGCAGCAAGGAACTGTGTCTGGAACACTGGCAGAGCCTGGTGGGAAGCTGCCCACAGGCGTGCTGCTGAGACTCACTGCGGGGACACCACCCCTCGTGCTGGCCAGCATGTGCCACAGGAGCAGACCTGGGAGCACATCCCAGAGCTGCACACAGAAGCCCCTTTCTCCTGTGGTGTCCTCCTGTCCTCCAACAGCCTCTGTTGACCAAGCTTGGCGTCGTACCATCTGGCAAAAAGATATGTTTGCTAGGAAATAGCTCCAGAATCACCAAATATGACCCCAAAAAGGAAAAGAAGATTTGGAGCTGAGAGATAAATACTTGATAACTGGCTTAAGGGGTGTTCAGTGGACACATATCTGACAGTGCTGGCAAATGTCTGGTGAATCCTCCTCAAATTGTTGTGAGGAGGAAAAGTTCAGGGCTTTACAGGAAGGTGAGCTGCCCCCAGATCCTTGTGTCCTTTCAGCTTAGATGGTTCCAGCTGCAGGTCAAACCATCTTGAGCATTCCCTGGGTTTCTAAGGAGGACTTCAGCCTTTGTCAGGGTGTCCGAGGGACCTTGCTGCACACTTAGCAAAGCTTGCCAGAACATTCCCTTGTCTCTCAAGGTCTCTAGGAAAGGCAAGGCCTACTCGGGGTATGGCTGAGGAGGGGCATGAGTTGTAGATTCAGCTGCAGAGCCTGATCCCACCTTTTCCTGACTTGTGTTCAAAGGCTACAGCTGTCTAAGCCTCCTTGCTCATGGCTCATGGGCTTGTGGTGCCACCAGAGCCAAAAGGAGGCAGAAACACAGGCTCACAGAATGACAGGGTGGAGAGAGGCCTCAGAGCAAGCTCCTTCCTTGACACACGCCCAGAGAGCCAAGGAGAGGGAAACGTGTTCTGCAGATTCCTTGGGGTTTCTTGGAACTAATTTACAGTTCTGATAACTTCTCAGAATTAATTTACAATTCTGATAACAAGTCAAGAATTGGGGTTATAAAGAAATCAAAAGAAAAGGAATGCTTCTGAAAATATCTTCTACTATTCCCCTCCTGAACAAAGAAAGCACACATCAGGCCTTTCCTGAGCTCCCAGTGTGTAGCGCGTCACATTCTGATCTCCCGTCTCCAGCTTCCTAAGAGTTGTGACATGGTACAGGGGCAAACACAGCCAGGAATGGCAGAGCACTTCCTCTCCACTCCCCCACCTTCAAATGGGACTCCGCCTACTGTTCAAGTCTTCAGTTCTTTGCCTGGATTACTAAGGGACTTGCTAGTTTTCTGTTCGTAGGCAGTAACTAGGAGCAGGGTTTTTCCTGCTACATTGGGTCCAGTGAGGCTATATTTAAGACCATGAATAGTGGTTTTGACCCCTCTTCCACCTTCTAAGATGACTGTCAACCCACCTAGACCCCTCAAAATCCAGAGCCCAGGAACAGAGGGCCATCAGCTGGGAGCTCAGCCAAGTGGGCCAAGATTGTCTGTACCCATCTTGAGCCCAAGGAAATCTAAGAGCTGGGACTGGTGGTAATGATCAGAGGCTCAGGAGATATCCTCCCCAGTTCTAGTTCCCTCTCTTCCCTGCATTTGGCAGAGGCTCAGGGCTGAGGCTGTGCAACTCCACCACCCTCAGTCTCCCACTTGCTCTCAAACTTCAGTGGACCAAGGAATCACAACATTTAACAATGTAGGTTCCCACGCCAATGGCACTCTGATTTATGTGCAGTTGGGTCTCTGTAAGGCTCAGGCTATCCTCAGCTGGCAACTCTCCTTTGACCATTAAAATATCCAATGCCTTCAGAAGCTTTTGGGTATTGCTGGTATTCATTCCCACGCCTCTCACAGCAAGGACATCCCCTGCATTCTGTGTATTAGAACTTTGTTTTTCAATGTCTGCTGCTGCTCAGACTTGGGAGGCCAGAAAGGAAGGTTACAGCCCATAAAAACCTCTGAGACTCGCAGACACCGGAGTGCCCACATGCTGCCAAAGCAATACGGTCGGGGCATTCTGAAATTGGTGTTTCCCCAGACCCCAGGACCTAACAGTGGGGTAAAATCAAACGGATGGTCAGACCTGCCCACTAAAATAGCTAAGGTTAAAAAGACAGAAAATACCAAGGGAAGTGGAGAAACTGGAACTCTTAAACACAGTACATTCTTGGTGGGAATGTGCAGTGGTGGAGCCCTTGAGGAAATCGGTCTGGCAGCATCTGGTAAAGTTAATCATTTACCTTCTGTCCCAGCAATCCCACTTCTTAGGTATTTAGCAAAGAGAAATAAAAAGCTACGTTCACAAAAATGAATTGTTCATAGGAACTTTATATATAAAACCCAAGGATGGAAACAACCCAAATGTCCACCAGCTTGTGACTGGATAAACAGCGTGTGGTATCCGAGATCATGGAACAACATAGGAAGACACATAATAGTGATTGAGTTTCAAATCATGATGCCAAGTGAGCAAAGCCAAACTTTAAAGACCGATCCTACTTAGCTAACTTTCTAGAAAAGAAAAAACTAGTAACAGAAAGCAGTTGAGGGTTGCCTGGGGCTGTGTGGTCTCAGGGCACAGGAAAAGATGAGGATAATGGGACATAAGGGAACTTTGGGGTTGCTGGAAACCATTCCATACCCTGTTTGGATGGCAGCAAAATGACTCTTTACAGCTACCAAAATATATCAAACTGCACAGTGAATTTTATGCTTTGTCAGTACTACTACAAACAAAAAAAAGAGACGTAGAGGATAGGGTGACAGCCAGCAAAAGTACTAACCAAAATCAAGCCAGCAAAGATTGCACCTCGGGCCAGGGCTCCATCCAGTTCCAAGAGCTGGAGCCCAGCCTGGTCCCTGCCTGCCTCGCAAGCGCCCAGCTGCCTTCCTGCAGAGCCCCTGCGCCTGCCTCGCAACAAGCTGCAGTCTCCACTGGTGCGGCCCACCTGATGCCTGAAGGTAGCTGCCTCCCACGTCTCTGCCATTTCTCCAAGCCATGTCACCATGCCACCACCAGGGGCCCCCTTTTGCCCCTTTGCACTGGGGCTGAGGTTTCATGGGGGAACAGGTAGAGGTCTCCCTTCTACGTGCCACACCGAGGTGTCTTGCTGGGTGTGCTACCTACGCTCCGGCGCCAAGCGTGGCTGCCTCCCGGAGTTGCAAGCTCTTTGCCCTGCTGGTGGGCAGGATCTAGCAGCGGTTCTCCACCTGTGGGTCGCGGGCGACCCCTTTTTAACAATGAAAATACCTTGCGGCATTAGGAGGGTTGGGAACCAACCACTGGTGGAGTAACTTCTTCCGTCATTCACAGGGGCTATGTTTGCCAATCCCCCAAGCCAACTACCTTCCTCCTCACCCTAGTCCTGACCGCCTCCAGCCCCTGCCACGTCCTGGCAGCCGCAGCACCATCATCCGTTTATTTTCTTTCCCTTGTCGGGGGAAGGATCACTACTGTTCTGTCTCCCCTCCCAGCAACCTTGCAGATTCCGACCCGCTCCTTCCCGCTACATCTCTTGGATCAGGCTCTGCCTGCTTCCCACACCGGGCTCCTTCTCAGGGCTGAGCAATGCCCTGCTCCAGGCCCACATCTCCTGTGGGCTCAGCCCAGGTGCCCCCAGAAGCACCCCCAGCCAGTGCCAGATTCAACCATCCCTTTTAGTAATTTTGGATTTTAGAAATTGTTTTAATTTTTTTTAATAACACATACCCGCGGTAAACTGAAACTAGACAAAGGGGTACGGAACATAGACGAGTCTCTCTCCTTGTCCTCTACCCAGAAGAAACTGCCCTTCTGGCCGTTTCCCGAGCATTAATAAATTGGTCTACAGAAGCAAATGAGGTGTAACTATCAGTCTTTCCTTTGTTCTTTTAATTTGTTGTGTCTTGGGGAATCTCTAACCAGCACAGAGAGCTACTTCATGCCTTTAAAGCAATGGCTCTAGCTGTGGCTCCCAGGCCAGCTACCCCAGTACTAGCCCAGGACGTGTTACAAACACATTCCAGACCAGGTGAACCAGAAATTCTGGTCTGGGGCTTGTTGGCGAGAGTTTTAACAAGTTCTCCATGCTCAGATTTGCAGTGGGGTGTGGAGGATTTGCTCTGGTTCTTTTTTTTTTTCTTTTTGAGACAGAGTCTCACTTTCTTGTCCTCAATGGAGTGCCATGGAGTCAGCAACCTCAAACTCCTGGGCTCAAGTGATCCTCTTGCTTCAGCCCAGAGTAGCTAGGACTACAGGCGCCCACCACAACGCTGGGCTGTGTTTTAGAGACTGGGTTTCACTCTTGCTCAGGCTGGTGTCCAACTCCTGAGCTCAAGCAATCCACCCACCTTGGCTGCCCAGCCCCTCTGGTTCTTATTTCATTGTTTTGGTGTGCCATAATTTATTTAACTAGTTAAAATGATAACAGTTTTGAATTGTGTTTTAGTAAATCTGACATTAACACTATTTAAAGATTATTTTATCAAGAAAAACTTCACAATTTTCATATGGGTTTGTTTATTATTATAAGAGTCGTGAGGTCATTGTGATTAATGTGTCGAGGTTGATAAGCAGTTAAATCTCTTGTGCAAAGTTTACAAGAGAACAAACTGCAATCTTCCAAAATAGCTATTTATGTGCAGTTTTCAATAACATACACGGTTTCAAAGTTGCAAGTCCACAGACATGATGACTATGAAGACAGCCCTCTAAATATTAGGGAAGCTCTTGGCTATTTTTAGTAAACTGACGTTGACAAAGACTTAGCTTCATCCCCACAAGGTATAGAATAAATATAGACTTTAATGTTACAGTAGTGAATTTTCTCTAACTTTTCTTTTTAATCTTTTTAAACAGTGGATCGTTGCTAACCAGAGGCTTCACTTAGCAAAAGCACTTGTACCAAAGACTTTTTCATTCAAAGCCTTCATAATAATACCTTTCATACCTGTGGTTCCTAGTTTCTTCTCTTTTCTTTCTTTCTTTCTTTTTTTTCTCTTTTTCCATTTTAAGACAGGGTCTCTCTCTGTCCCCCTGGGGTTGAGTGCCATGGCGTCATGCCTCAGCCTCCCAAACAGCTAGGAGCTAGTCTGAGCTAGTCTTTTTTATTATTATTATTATTTAGTGGAGACAGGAGTCGCACTCTCGCTTAGGCTGGTCTTGAACTCCTGAGCTCAAGCAATCCACCCACCTTAGTCTCCTAAAGTGCTAGGATTACAGGTGTGAGCCACTCTGCCCATCTCTTAGTTTTCAAATTATAATTTTAACCAAAATTGAGTCCAAGTATTTGGGTTTACACTTTTGTACATAACTCAGTCCTCTTATAGGCATTAACAGGCCCTGCTTCCAGTCTCTTGCCTAAGTCATTGCTTCAGTGGCCTCTTCCTGCGAATGTACAATTACTGTGAAGGATAGATTCAGGAGTACACCTGTTATGTCAAAGGGTGTGTGCATCATACCTTTGATAAGAGGATTGCCAGATTATTAAAGCTGTTGTTACAATTTACACAGGTTACTAAAATGTGCATTTTCTGCATCCTTGCTAACGTCTCATTTGCTTAATTTTTTTAACTTTTAAATATTTTGCCAGTGTGCAAGACAAAGAAGAATGGTTTCTTACTGTTTTAATTTTCTTTCTTTAGTTATGAGCCATTTGGTTGCCTTTTTCTATTTATACTTCTTTCTAATCCTCTGTGGGATTACAAGTTTTCCTTACTCATTTCCGAGTGCTCTTTATATGTTGAGTGGATAAGTTCTTTAACATCTTGTTCCAAATATCTTTACTTTAGTGGCTTTATTTTTTTACTTAATTTTTTCATACAATAAACTTTAACTTTTATATGACTAAATTATCTTTGCTTTATGGCTTCTAGTTTTAGGTTATACTTGAAAAACCTTTCCTTTCCCTAAGATATGGAAAAATTCACCCTTTGTTTTCCCCTAGAATTGACACAGTGATTAAGTATATGGGCTTTGAAATTAAATTGCCTGTGTTTAAATTATACTTTCTGTGTGATCTTGGCTAAGTTACTTAACCTCTCTGGACACACAAGCATCATTTGTACTTATTACACAGGGACGCTATGATGTAATGCCTGACATAGGGTAAATGTTCAATTAATATTTTTGGTTAGTTTTAATCCAGTACTTGTATGGATTTACTTACTGTTTTTAGGTCCTTATTTATTAGGAATCAGTTTTCATGCAAGGGATAAGATAAGGACCCAGAAATTGTTTTTTAAATTAAACACTGGAAAGGAGGAGGCAACATTATTATTATTTGTAGATTCATTGTACCCCAAATGAAACAATTAACCCACCCCCAAAAAAGAGAATCCAGCAACATGGGTCATTACAATAATTGATAAATTTTCTACATACAAAAAGTAGACAGAAAAATGATAGAAGAAATGTTTTCCCAATGTTATTTATCAATTAATTCTCTTTTTTCATTGATTTGGAATGCCAACTTTATCAGATACTAAATTCACATCTGTGTTTGAGCCTGTTTATTGATTTTATATTTTTTCCATTGGCATGATAATTTCTTATGAACCACTGAACCATCCAATTATTTTAGCTTTGTAATTTAATTTTTATATGTGGTAGAGTTAGTCATTTGCATCACTTTTGTTTCATAATTTCCTATCTATGATTCAGTATGTTTTTTCCATATAAGCTTGAGATTTCAGTGAAATTATAAATTAATTGGGAAAGAATTGACATCTTTACATTTCTTTCTCATCTAAGAACAAGATATTTCCCGTACTCAAGTCTTTTTTCTATCTTTCAGAGGAATCTTACATTGTTATTTATTGAAAGTCTCCAGATGTCAGATTAGTTTTTATTGTTGTGGTTATTGTCTATTGGTTCTTTCATTAGTTTTCTGCCTACATTTTATCAATTATTGCAATTCAGCCACTTTGCTTAGTTCTCTTAATTTTTGCTAGTTGCTCAGCTGATTCTTTTGGAATGCAATGATATCCAATGATACAAATATTTTCCTCCTTTCCAATGAAGGAAAGGAAGCCTTGTTTTGTTCCTTTGTCTAATTTGTATTACTAGAACCTCCAGAACAATGTTAAATAATGGTGGTGAGGAGGGTCATCCTGTACAGGCTTCTGACTTTTTTTTTTTTTTAAGATAGCATCTCACTGTGTCACCCTCAGCAGAGTGCCATGATGTCACAGTTCACAGCAACCTCAAACTCTTGGGCGTAAGTGATTCTCTTGCCTCAGCCTCCCGAGTAGCTGGGGCTACAGGCGCCCACCACAAGGCCCCACTATTTTTTGGTTGCAGTTGTCATTGGTGAGCAGACCCGGGTGGGTTCAAATCTGCCAGCTTCAGTGTATGCGGCTGGTGCCCTACTCCCTGAGCTGTGGGCACTGAGGTGAGGCTTCTGACTTTATGTATCTAGGGTTTTGCCATCCAACATGTTACCAGATTTCGTTTGAGATTTGTTTTTAAATTGTAGCCTCCTCTGTGTCTCCTCCCTAGCGTCTATTTTCCTTCTCTCTTTCCGATGGTCCCCAAATCTTGCTTTGATGGTAACCATCCATTTCTTATTCCCAGCCCTGTGGTTCTAATAAGAAGGACCCAACTTGTGCCTATGGAGAAATGTCTCCCCCTCCATTCCTCAGTACATAGGAGCACTAGCCTGAGATGCAAAAGTGTGTGTAATGTATATGACAGAAAGACACAGGATGTGTGCCTTCACTGCTCCTAGCAGTATTTTATTACTCACTCACTATAAGGGTTAGATCTATGGCTATATATCTAGTTAATTGCTCTGGTCCAAAATGATAATAAGACTTCTCTTATTTTCCGAAAAACTGTAGCACTAGCTCCCTAGATATTTACATTTCAAGGAGAAATGAGAGAGAGACCTTGGAGAAATCTGTAGTTTATGAGGAAAAGCACAAGGTGATCTGGTCTGTGGGGATTTATGGCAGTTAAGAGCCAGTATGTGAAACCTCCTGGGAGATTTCTGTCTTTCCCTCTCTCCCATCATAGTTACCAGGGTAAATGGCCACAGTTTGCTCTGGGGAAGCTTTGGGAGATGTAATATGCTATGGCTGCTTTGCAGGGTCTTCATTCTAGAGCTCTAGGTCTGTGAGAGAGGCTACGTATCTCCCTAGGATAATTGGTTTAAGCTTCTGCCCACCAACTTACATTTTTCCCCTGCCTATACCTGTCAAGCAGCATTTGAGGGTGCCCATTTATTTTATTTCTAAGGACACCATAATCAATTAGTCGTAGCCATAAATCCCTGCAGGCCCTCTGTCCTTGTGGCTTTTTGGAGTAATTATGGCTACCTTGGATAAATGGTGCCATCTGGGCTCTACCACCTCCAAGTGATGTTATTCTTGAGATCTGGGAACCTAATTCCACCATAAACTTTTCAAAGAGGTCTGTGCAGTTAGCCCAACTCCAGTGTTTTTCAAAGTTTTTGTGTGTGGAGATTACACCAGGATCCACCAGTGGGGTGTGGTTGAGTGGGGTGGAGCGGGAGGGGGCAGAGCAGCTTGCGCATAATGGATTCAATCCTCCTCTTCCTCTGTTCCCTGAGACTTTGCAGAGAGGTTCTCGCAATTAGCTGACCTTAGGCTGCTGTGGTAGGCAGAATATTTCCCAAGGGAATTAGGTTGCTAATCAGCTGATCTTAAGGAAATTATCCAGGTTACCCAGGTATTCCCAAGGTAGCCATAGGCTCCTGAAATGGAGAAGAAGGCAACAGAAGAATGAGAATTGGAGAGCTGTCATCAAGAGAAAGACTCAACTAGCCATTACCAACTCTGAAGATGGAACACAGACTCAGGCCAAGGGATGTGGGCAGAAAGAATTCACAGAAAGAAGAAATGACAGAGGATACAATTAAAATATTTAACAACAGATATTACAACCTTTTGGTTATCTCCCAAGGGTGAATTTCCAAATATTACCCAAAAAAGCAACAGAAATATTTCTTCCATTCTCAATGTCATATCTGTGTGAAGTGAGCTTTTATACAACAAATAATATTGAAAACAAAAATCAGGGTGGCACCTGTGGCTCGTGGTAGGGCGACGGCCCTATATACCAAGGGTGGTAGTTTCAAACCCAGCCCTGGCCAAACTGCAACAAAAAAAAAGCCAGGTGTTGTGGCAGGTGCCTGTAGTCCCAGCTACTCAGGAGGCTGAGGCAAGAGACTCACCTGAGCCTAGGAGTTGGAGGTTGCTGTGAGCTGTGACGCCACAGTACTCTACCGAGAACAATAAAGTAGACTTTGTCTCTACAAAAAAAAAAAAGAAAGAAAGAAAGAAAGAAACAATCATGGCCAGAATCCTTGGAATAAGATTTAAGAGTATTCCTATCCAAAATTTGACCTTGCAAAGAAAATATTCTAAAGAATGTCAAGCTCAGATATCTCACTAGATGTTAAATTATAATAACAGAAAAATGTTACAATAAATTGGTTTTATTTTTTGCCTGTGGTGGTGCATTTTTTTGTGTGTTAATAAATCAAAGAAGGTATAGTCTTATTTTTATTCTTTTTTTTTTTTTTGACCAACGTACTGGAAGTATGCCACAGAAGTTTAACTACAGGTTCAAGTGTCCTATGAGATTAAAAAAAAAAAAAAAGGATGAAAAACACTGCCCTAGAGTCTCCAGTAATGAATGTGATCCTGCCAATATCTTGATTCTAGTTTACTGAGACCCATTTTGGATTTCCAATGTGCACAACTATAAGGTAAGTTTGTTGTTTTAAGCCACTTAGTTTGTGGTAGTTTGTCACAGTGTCAATAGGAAACCAACACAGCTATCATTGGGTCCAGGTTTCAAATTCATGTCACTCCCAGGTTTTAGAGCCAGTGTATTAGATTCTGAATCTCAGATGAGTATACCTGTGTAAATACATTTAACCTTATCAAGACTTATATGCTGGTGTTAAACAATCAGTTCTGTAGGAATCAAAGCCCTAGTTTATAGCATATACTGACTTGCAATTTGCACCTACTCTTACCCTGGCTCATGCTGCGCTCTAGACACACAGATGATCAGAGTGGGGAGGAGGCACAGTGGCTCATCATGGTGGAGTGCCTCCACTACATAGATACAATAACCTCAAAAACAGTTAAAAATAAACTATAGAGAAGATAACCAAAAGTTTGGAGTAGAGATACTTTTGTTTTTAATATATCAAGTTGTAAGCTTATGTGATTTAAGTTTTAATAAGGGTCATGTTTAACAACTATCTGGTACAATTCCTAAAAGTGTAACAATCGGCTCTCATGAGCTGGTCTAGCCATCGCCAGCACACCACTGCTAGCATTTCATCCTCGTCCATCCAGCATAGTTCGAATGCATCCTGGAAAGTACTCCTGGACTCCTGCCATGGGGATGGATAAGTTCACAGTAGGCCTGTTGTCTTTTATCTGGGCTATGCTGGGATCTTGTGAAAGGCCTAGGAGTAGAATGGATTCTGAAAAGAACTGTCATCTCATGAGCAGCTGCTTGCTAGGATGTCATTGAAAGGTTTTCAGGTGTAAGTAGTAAGTAAGTAGTTTCAGGTGTAAGTAGTAAGTAAGTAGTTTCCTTGGGTGGGTGAGGAATTGCCTTTGAGGACAAGACAGATTTAAGGGCAACTGAATTCCCAGCTTCTTCATGTCTACCCAATGTCCCCGTCCTGTCTCAGACTCCCAATTCCTTTCCTGGTAGTTCCTTATCGGAGTGTGGTGGTTTTCAAACTTTCACCCACGTTAGAATCACCTGAGAGACTTGATAAAACACAGGAGCTGGAGCCTTCCCCCACCTCCAAGTTTCTGGCAGTGCGGGAAATGCAGTTGGAAACTGTCTTAGTTCGGGAGAGCTAGTGGGTTTGTGTCTGCATATGCTGCTGCAACTATGCGGCCCCAAGAATCAGGTGTCGGGCTCAGTTCCCAGCCACATCTGCCTGAGGTTACAGGAGCTGTAGGATTCCTTCCATGCTGCCATGATGGCTGCTGACTTTCCAGCTGACTTTCCATTCATTGCTTCAATTTTCCCTTTGCCCTAGATCCAGTGGCAACTCCCAAGCGTAATGGTTCTAGATAATCCTTTTCTTTGCCCACATTTGTGCTCAGCTGGTCACTCTTTTCCCATCTGAGAGCTTGACTGGGTAGACTTAGCCTATCTGGGGCCTCTCCTGAGATGTTGGGAACACCTGAGGTGCTGGACCCTCCTTCCCATGGCTTATCCTCCAGGAGGCCAGCCCAGAGGTTCTCATATGGTGGCGCAAGGGTTCCCAGCAAGCAGCCAGAGATGTGCAAGCCGTGAACATGCACACCCTTGCCCCACTTGTGCTAGTGTCACATTTGCTAGAAGTCTCTTGGCTGGGGCAAGAAAATGACTCCTTCCACCTCTTGATGGAAAGAAATGCAAAAATATCGTGCCCATTAAAAAAACGATATCGATCACAATCACTATTGTCTCTGTAGCAAAAAAGGGACACAGTCACTTAATTTCTCAATATCTTACACTCCACCTGAACTTTATCCTGTGCAACCACTGCAGAATAATTTGCTTAATCATGATGCCACCACATGCCATGAATCACTTCTGTTCTATTTCTCTCAACAAAGGAGGTTATCCATGATGTCATCAAATACATGGGTGAAAATCCCACAACTGCATTTTGAGGCTGTTTCCTTGAACCACTTCATAAACTAATTACAAATGAGTCCTAACAAGCAAAAGATGGTGTACTCAAAGTGGACACTTTGAGAGGAGTTTACCAAGGTGTGGGAAGAATTAAAGCAATCATGAATCATGTTTAGTGCATTATTTTGGAGCTTGCCCTTGCAGGGAGGGGTTACAACCTAAGCCTGGAGGGAAAAGGGGAGGCAAGGATTTCTGGAACCCCAATAGAGTAACTGAATCTTTCCATAGATGACATAGTCAACCTTTGATGACCCAACAGGGAAAACCCAGGGGGATGAAAACCCTGGCCCCACTCTCCTGCTACCCTCCAATCTCTCACTGATGATGATTCTCATTGGCCAATCCTAGATACGTCCCTACAGGTCAACCTCCCAAAGTATAGAGCCAGTGGGGTCAGTCACATGGATGGCCTCATTCTGGGTAGGCTGGCCAATCTGCTCATGCCTAGGTCAGATGAAGAAGAAGTCACAATCCCGTGGTAACACTGTATAATTTTCAGCCTCTCTAAGTTATAGGCCGTGTTCCTGGGCATGAGCTTGTTGAAGGGCATGTCAGCTCTGAGTAGCTTGCTGTTCCCACTTTATATATATATCTGAGCAGTCAGATAAATAAGTTTCTGAGACTGTTTGAGCTTTAAAGTCACACACCTGGTAAGTGGGATTACCACCTTCTATGATCTTTTGTTGTAACCAGTTGAGGGTACGGTCTAAGTAGGCTCTTGAAATCAAAGTTAGTGCCTATATCAATATTCCAGAGCTGCTATAATAAAGTACCACAAACTGAACGGCTTCTGAAAGAAAGTGTTCACAATTCTGGACGCTAGAAGTCTGAGGGTTTGGCCAGGTTGGCCCCTTCTGGTGCTGTAAAGGAGAACCCGTTCAGGCCTCTGCTCTGGCTTCTGGTGGTTTGCTGGTAATCATCAGCATTTCTGGGCTTCTGCGTACATCATCCCAATCTCTGCCTTCATGTTCACATGGAGATCTCCCTGAGTGCCTATCTCTGTATCCAACTTCTCCTTTTAATAAGGAGGCCAGTCCTGTTGGATTAGGGCCCGCCCTGGTGACTTCATACTAACTTGGTCATCTGCAAAGACTCCACTTCTGTATAGGCTCATTTTCCCAGGCTCTGGGGCTTAGGACCTCAACATCTCTTTGGAGAACACAATTCAACCCATAACACTGCCCTATTACTAGATATATTAACTATGTTAACTATGTTTATTGAGGGCCATATGCTCTTTATGTTGCTATTAAGAGTCAATTCTATTTAGTACTGTTTGAGTGTTGTGTTTTGACCATATTATGTTTTCTAAAAACTCATGGATGAAGAAAATTATAACTATTAGTCGAAATACATTATAAGCTAGAAGTGTGTCTTTCCTCCTTGTACTGGTAAGTGGGAAATCCCAAAACAACAAATAGAAAGATAGCAGCGAACCCTGAGTCTTGGTTTCTTTTGTGAACCCAAGGGCAGGTCACACTAGAGTTTGGGTTTCTGGTTTCTCCCTACCTGGTTTGAACCTGTTCTAAACAGCAGGTGTCGCTGTTGTCTGCTCTGTGACTGTTTGTTCTCAGCAAAAGCCTTGGGTGTAGAACTGAGTGAAAGAACTTAGCCAAGGCTATTGCAACCCCAGTCTCTGCAACTACTAGTCATTCTTTGTTGTTGTTGTTCACTCAACGCTTACCCATTTAGGGATGTTCCACGGCAAAACGTGCATCCTTTCTTGGCCTATCTCTAGTCCCCGGGACCTTTCCCAGCCTCCATCTCTGCATGCACTAGCTCAGGAGAGAAGGCTGAGGTCCATGTGATTAAGAAGTTGGGGATGAGGTCTGTGCAACTCAAACCTGCAATTTCACATGTCCCTATCACTGCTCCTGCCCTGCTGGGTAGCAGGCAGCAGTGGTTGCCTCTCAAGGGTTGTTAGAATTGTCATCTGTAAATTTCCATGAAGCCTTGGTGGGGCCTGCCAAGAACATTAATTCCCACTTTCCCCTTTTGTTAGAGTAAAGATATTCGTTTTAAATTCCCCGCTGGGTTTGCATTTTAAGGCCGAATTTCTTTTGCAATAAGGGGTTAGTGCAGCACAGTTGGGGTGACGATGGGGGTGGGCTCCTGGCATTCTTCCCACAGGGTGGGTGGGTTGGGCAGGGGTGCTCTCCTTTCTCTGGCTTGTACAGTGACAGATGGGAGGGAGGTACATCCTTAAAGGTTGTGGCTCAGATAATAAAACCCTTCCTTTTACTCCCCCATAAACACAAACAAATCAGGGCTCCACAGGAAGTTGGGGAAGGCACCCTCCATGGCCCTGCGGGAAGGATAGGTGGGGCAGAGAAGGAGAGGAACTCCATCTGCTTGGCAAGCAGGCGGGGTCCTGAGGCCCCAGGGATGGGGCAGGGCAGCTGGGAGTCAAGGAGGTGCCTGGAGAGAAGGGAAACAGAGGTGGGGACAACAGCCCAGCCACCTGTTTCCCCCGTGGTTGGAGATATGTGCAGACACTGCAGTTTCTGGGGTGGGGGTGGGGAGGCTGGGAGTGGCCTTGTCTGGGGTGCGGTGTTCTAGGACAGTCCTGATGTCAATTACTCAGACATGATATTAATACAGTTTTCTCAGTTTTATATTTCTTTGTCTGTACTTTTTTCCATTTGGGGGAAGGTAATATGGTAGATGTATAACAAAATGTGCTTTAATTTCCATGCTTTAGCAAGAGCTTTCAAGAGATATCTTTTCAAAGATATTTTGATTATTGTGATTTTTCAGTTAGGATAAGATCTGATTGTGGTGACATTTTAAGGAGCTCTCCGGTGCAGCAAATGTAAATTCCTTGGATGGAGCAAAGATTACGTCCTCATTTTTTATCCGCACAGCTGAGAAACAAAAAGGGATACTTGGTAAGTGAGTGGTAGTCATTGTTTTCCACAAAGGCTTTTCACCCCGTCTCCTTCCTTCACTATCTGGAAAGACAAGCCAACCAGCAGTTGTTAGGAGGACTCTTAGCATTTACAATAATAGGCTTTATCGTTGCCCTTTAAGGAGGGGCTGCTGCCTTTGGGACCTCTTCCTGGGGAAAGGCACTGCATGAGCTGGGAATGCTGAGCAGGAGGCAGAGGGTGTGGGAAGTGTCCTTGTCCCCAGGGTAGCCTGCATGAAGGCCCCGAAGAAGGAGCCAAAAATGACGAGCATTGGCTGGGAAGAAAGGAAGGCACCACCGGAGCCTTTGCAGGAGAGGGAGGGAGAGTAGTCAGCTGCACGGGTTAGCAGGGTGACCCCTTGGCAGGATGGAGGGTGGGCAGGAAGGGATGTGGGGATGACTTGAGGCTGGAGGACAGCATAGGAGAAATGGATGAGAACCGGTCAGGACCTGAGCATAGTGGTACATTGGCTTAAAAGCACGTGACCTACAGCCAAGTTGTCCAGGGTGCTGAGTGCTGGGTGCCTGGTGAGCTATCCACAGGGACAATGCCTGGGACAGGCTTTTCTGGAAACCAGCACCACCTCCGGGGGGCAGAACCATGCTGCGGACCATGCAGAGATCTGAGCAGGTGGAGACAGGGGAAGATACCCTCCTGGGACTCCCTGTGGAGAGGGCTGGGACAGGTGGCAGCTGGAGATGACAAAGCCAAGCCTGCTCAGAGGCAAAGGGAATGGGGCCTGTCTTGGAGCCAATCCCTTGAACTGCTTGTTTCCCCTGGCCCTGGGCCCCTCATGCTTATTTTGGCCTCTAGCTAAAGAACCACATCCTCTAGTCAGTCTCCTTCAGTGGCTTCTAGAAATTAGCGTGTTCTATGAATGCCAGTGACTTTCTTAGCCGCTGCTTCCAGCAGCGCATCTAAACCACATCTGCTCACTCCAATAGCAGTGATGTCAGCCCTGTTCCCGGGATTCTGCTGCAACTGTCTGATGGGTGAACTGAGCTTTGGGACTTTTACAAGCTCTCCAGGCAATTCTATTGGCAGCCAAGTTTAGGAACCATTGAGTGTGGCAGGCTTATTCCAGGCACTATGAACATTAATCAGCTCATCAGGCCTCTTAACTGCTGGGTCTTAAAGTGGGGTCCCTGAACCAGCAGCATCAACATCCCCTGGAAACTTGTCAGTAATACACTTTTCAAGTTTCTATTGAATCGGGAACTCTGGGGTAAGGACCTAGCCACCGGTTTTAATACGGGGAAAAGAGAATTATCCCCAGTTGAGAACCACTGACATAACTCAAAAGAATAAATCTCTAATGGTGGAATTTCAGGTGTCAGTAAATTATGTAAAGAAACATACAGGGACACCTTAGAGATATTTTGGGTTTGGTTCCAGACCACGGTAATAAAGCAAATCACTGGGGCAGCACCTGTGGCTCAGTGGGTAGGGCACCGGCCCCATATACCGAGGGTGGCGGGTTCAAACTCAGCCCCAGCCAAACTGCAACAAAAAATAGCCAGGCATTATGGCAGGCACCTGTAGTCCCAGCTGCTTGGGAGGCTGAGGCAAGAGAATCACCTAAGCCCAGGAATTGGAGGTTGCTACGAGCTGTGATGCCATGGCATTCTACTGAGGGCAACAAAATAAAACTCTGTCTCTAAAATAAATAAATGAAGCAAATCACATAACGTTTTTGGTTTCCAAATGCATATAAAAGCTATTTCTACACTATATTGTAGTCTATTAAGTGTACAAATAGCATTATGTCTAAAAATGTATATACCTTTATTAAAAATACTGTGTTACTTAAGAAATACTGAGGATCAGGAGGAGAGGGGGAGGATGGGTGGAGGGAGGGTGATTGGTGGGACCACGCCTATGGTTCATCTTACAAGGGTACATGTGAAACTTTCTAAATGTAGAATATAAATGTTTTAGCACAATAACTAAGAAAATGCCATGAAGGCTGTGTTGACCAGTTTGATGAAAATATTTCAAATTGTATATAAAGCCAGCACACTGCATTAATGTACACAGTATGATTTAATAAAACAATAAAAAAAGAAAAGAAAAGAAGTGCTGAGGATCATCTGAGCCTTCTGAATAATCTTTTTGCTGGTGGAAGGTCTTACCTTGCGGTTTATAGCAGCTGATTGATCAGGGTGGTGGTTACTGAAGGTAGGGGTGGCTGCAGCAATTTCTGAAAATAAGGTAACAATGAAGTTTGCCACATTGATTGACTCTTCCTTTCACAGAAGATTTCTCTGTGGCAAGAGATTCTATCTGATAGCATTTTACCCACAGTAGAACTTTTTTAAAAATTGAAGTCAGTCCTCTTAAACCTCGCAACTGCTTTATCAACTAAGTTTATATAATAAAGTTCACTGTGGCTGTTTCAACAATGTTCACAGCATCTTCACCAGGAGAAACCACTTTCTTTGCTCGTTCAGAAGAAGCGAGTCTTTATCCATTCAAGTTTTTTTTTCTTCTTCTTCTTTTTTAGAGACAGAGTCTTATTGTATCACCCTCAATAGAGTGCTGTGGTGTCACAGCTCACAGCAACCTCCAACTCCTGGGCTTAGGCGATTCTCTTGCCTCAGCCTCCTCAGTACCTTGGACTACAGGCACCCACCACAACACCTGGCTATTTTTTGTTGCAGTTTGGCCAGGTTTGAACTTGCTACCCTCAGTATATGGGGCCGGTGCTGTACCCACTGAGTCACAGGCACTGCCCTGAGCTACAACATATATATATATATTTGCAGTTTTTGGCCAGGGCTAGGCTTGAACCCACAACCTTCAGCATATGCAGTCAGCACCCCTACTCCTTTGAACCATAGGCACTGCCCATGAGTTACAATATTTTTAAAGGAATTTTTTTTTTTTTTCTGAGCAGTGGGTCTCAACAGGAGAACACAATTCTGAAGGGCCCTAGGATGTTTGAAGTGGTAACTAGGCTTTGGCTTCAGCAGTCACCAGCTGTGTTAACCCCTAACAGAGGTGTCAGACTATTCTTTGAATCTGTAAGGCCAGGTACTGACTTCTCCTCTGTAGCTATGTAACTGCTACACATCTTCCGAGAGAAAAGGCTGTTTCGTCTACCTTACAAATCTGCCTTTCAGCACAGCCACTTTCACCTGTGATCTTAGCTAGATCTTCTGCATAACTTGCAGCTTCTCCATCAGCACTTTCTGCCTCACCTTGCGGTTTCATGTTCCAGAAATGGTTCTTGCATTAGACCTCATGAACCAACCTCTGATAGCTTCAGCCTTTTCTTTGGCAGCTTCCTCTCCTCTTTCAGCCTTCACAAATGTGAAGGGAGTTAGACGGTTGCTCTGGATTGGATGTGGCTTTGATTTAAGGCAGTGGTTCTCAGCCTTCCTAATGCGCGACCCTTTAATACTGTTCCTCATGTTGTGTTGACCCTCACACATGAAGAGTGGTGTCTCGGTTCCTAAAACCATCAGAAATATGTGTTTTCCGATGGTCTTAGGTGATCCCTGTGAAAGACAAAAGGGGTCACGACCCACAGGTTGAGAACCGCTGACATATGGGAATGTTAAGGCTGGTTTGATCTTCTATCCAGACTACTGAAACTTTTTCCCTATCAGCCATGAGGCTGTTTTGCTTTCTTATCATTCCATATGTTCACCGGACTAGCACTTGTAATTTCCTTCCACATTCACAACTTAGCCAACAGGTGCAAGAGGCCTGGCTTTGGTCTGTCTGCTTTGACATGCCTTCCTCACTCAGCTTAATCATTGCTAGGGTTTGATTTAAAGCAAAAAATATGCAACTCTTCCTTTCACATGAATGCTTCGAGGCCATTGTGAGATTATTACTTGGCATAATCTCAATGTTCTTTTGTTTCAGGGAATAAGGAGGCCTGAGAGAGAGAGATGGAGAAACAGCCAGTAGGTGGAGCAGTCAGAACACACGCTTATTCATTAAAGTTGCCATGTTAGATGGGCAGTTTGTGGCAATTCAGAATAATTACAGCAGTACATCAAAGATCAGTAATAATGAAGAAATTTGAAGTATTGCAAGAATTACCAAAATGTGACAGAGACACAAAGCGATTACCTGCTGTTGGAAAAAACGGTGCCAGGAGACTTGGTCAATGTGGGTTGCCACAAATCTTCAATTTGCATTTAAAAAACAAATCCTGCCTTAGAGACAGACCCTCTCAATGCCTCTCAAATCGTACCCACAGCCAACTGTCACACATTTCCTAGCTTTGTAATTGGAGGAAAAGTGAACACATTCTGTTTGTCCCCTTCGTCCATATATAAAATAAAAATCTGTCAAACATGGCAAAACAAAACACTGGCAATTGTTCCTATTAAGATAACTTCCCCCAATGACAGAATTAGCAGGATTCTTTTTGTCCTTTTTTCCCAGAGTGAGGTACAGAATTTGTTGGACACTTTTCTTTAGACAGTTCGATCTTTACAAAAGGCAAAAGAATGAAGTTCTCCCAGTTCCTGGGCCTGCAGGGACCCACTCTCATGCTCCAGTGATGCTACCAAGAGCTCTCCCATCAGGCAGCTTCCAGGATAACCCACGTGCATTTGCCCTGGCCCTTTCCCCTCAAAACTGATTCCAGATGTGGATGTCAGGTGGCAGAAGAAGGCAGGTGTCAGGGATCTTGTGGGTAACTGGCCTCCTGCTTCCAGTTAGCCCTTTAACTGCTCTTAATTTTTCACTCAGAAGAAACTAGTGATAAGGGAATCACCAGGAACCAAAGCAGGCTGGCTGGTGTGGAGTTTGCGGGGAGGCCATCCTTCCTCAGGTAAACGCCTTGGCCTCTCTGCCTTCTTTCCCTGAATGGTGGTGCTCCCTGCACACCTCCAGGAGCCTGGCCTGCAGCACTCCTGGTGACTGGCAAGCAAGTGCATGTGCAAAAAGTTGAGGTTCTTTTCTGCAGGACTTCTCAGGGCCTTTACAATACAAAAAGGCTTTATAGCTATGGTTTACAGCTATTTCTCCTAACTCAGAAGCTCATTTACCAGGGATATATTCACAAGGTGGGTGTCCTGTGGACCATGTTCTGGGAAAACTGATCTACCTGTAGCTGGCAAGGAATTCGTAAGGACCTGCTGCAGGATGAGGGGAGAAGAGGTGCTGAAGTTTGACATTATCATTCCTATGGCCTCATTGCTAAGTAAATGAGCAAAATCTTCTCTTTTTTTTCTACCAGCTTGAATTTTTAAGAACTTGGCCCTAAATACTTCTATTCTTTTCTAGTTTTCTTCTGGGTCTTAAGTAGGCAAGCACATAGCAAATATAACACCAGGGATTTCTTATCTCTAAGCTATCTTGGGCATTTTAGATTCCTAAAGCAAAGCCAGCTCAGAAAGGAGACTGCCCAGTCCTCACCGCCCAGGAGGGGAGACAGCGGGAGCTTCTCTCCCCACTCCCCTTTTCATCCTGGTGAAACAATGGCTCTATCCTAAGCACCAAGGAAAGAAAATGTTCAGCCCAGCTCTCAGGACCTCCCAGAGAAAACCAGGTTGCCAGGATAATGCTCTGGGGCAGATCTAGCAGTTAATGGACAAGGTGCATTTTATTCTACTTTTGAAAGTCCTGCTTATGGATTTATTCCCAGGGAAATTAGATCAGGGATACCAGATCCACGATGCTTCCCTAGTTTAAAACCACCAATAAGGTGTCACCGGCCACTCAAAGGCCGGAGGATTGCTAGCAGGAGTGTGTGCACTGCGTGGAGGCTGTTGTGGATGCTGTTGGCTCTGCCCTGACCATTGGCTGTCTGCGTTCTCTGAAGAATTGCCCTTGGCCAAATGGAATGCATGCATGTGTTCCTGTCCTATAATCAGGACATCCCCCACCACACACTCAAGGCCAGCCTGGCCAATGGCATGATTGACCTAAGAGTACAGAATGGCAGCCCTCTTCCCTACCTGAGACGGCATTTGTCATGCACTTGGTGATGCCGGGCTCCCCGGGGCTCTGGCTGATCCTGCCTCCTTGCTTACTTAGTTCCCTTCCCCAAATACTGCCTCCCTTGACCCAGGGGTTGCCAGATTTAACAAATAAAAATAACTACATCCAGTTAAATTTCAAATAACCAACAAATACTTTTTAAGATAAGCAATCAATAAAAGTTATTCATTGTTTATCTTTAAATCTATTGGTGCAACCTATATCTTATCTGGAAAAACGATATATACCCCTTCTCCAGAGAGCATGCCCCTGTCTCCAAGGAGAATCCCTGTCTCAGGCTCTGCTTTGGGGACTCCCTGAGATGGCAGTCCCCAGCGCCCAGGCTGTGAACCAGTACCAGGCTCACAGCATCACCACCTGAGCTCCGCCTCCTGTCCCTCCTCTCCTCCCCCTTCCGTGGAAAAATTGCCTTCCATGAAACGAGTGCCAAAAAGTTTGGGGACTGCTGCCCCGAAAGAGTAGGGGAGTAGAGGGCAGAAAAAGAATAGGCACTTTAAGCCACTTGGGACCCTTTATTCAAAGCTCTTTGGTGAGCTGCCAGTCAGCAGCTTCCCTTGAAAGCAGAACTTGGATGATCTGAGGACCAGACCCAGATGTGATTCTGGCAGGGCCCTGTGAGGAGCAGTCCGCTCCCAGGGAGAACGCAGTGGCCACCGGGTCTCCCCTGAGCAGGATTACGGCTTGCTGCGTTTTACCTAATTAGGCATGAACCTTGATGGGGACACTAGCCAGCAGACTTTGTTTTATTTGAACGATGCTTCCTTCCCCGCCCTGGTGGATCACAGGAACTGTCTGCTAACGTCACTGCGTTGACTTCAGTCCTTCCAGCATCATTTGGCTTCATTTCCTCATCCCTCAACACAGTCCTGTCTTTACAGACCGTGCTCCTCTGAGCAGCACCAGCGATGGCACAGCCCTCCCTAGGCACTCTTGAAGTCAGACCTGTGCTGTGTCTGGCCTTATGAATCAGACCCACGTGTCAGGGCCGTGTGTCTTATAACTCACCACAGTGCACTGCTTTCTAGGACAGGATGGCACCTTTCAAACTCTAATAGGCAAACAAACCTGCGGATGTTAAAATGCAGGTTCTGACTCAGTCTGTCTGTGGTGGGGCCTGTAGTTTGCATTCCCGACAGCTCTCGGGTGACACCAGCATCAATATCATCCTCTCTGCAGAAGAGAAACCAGCCCAAAGGTTACATAAGGGCTCAGAGGTGGCTAACAGCAGAGCTGGGATTTGAACCTGGGTGGTCAGGCCCCAGAGCCTGTACTCTTCACCACTAAATCAAATAAACGGGGAAGCTGAGTAAGGCGGTGGGCCAGACAGGCATATACATGAACTGATAGGATAAGGAACACACAGAAACACACAGCCATGGTCAGCCTGCCTGCATTCAAGGTCAGCCACTACCTTTCATTGCACCATATTGGGACATCGCCTAACTTACTTATGCCGCTTTGGGACCGGGTCGTCCAGTGACCTCCTCACAAGCTATTGGAGGGTTCCATGGCATCATGCACATCATAACAACTGGTAACTTATTAACATAACCTCAGAGACGACTGTCCTTGGGCGAGCAAGGCAATGCTCTGTGAAGGCTAGCTCGTCGGGGGCAGGCAGCTGGGCCTGGTCTGAGCAGAATGCTGTCCTTTGCTCTCACCGTCTGCTTTCCTGCACTGTCTGGCAGAAGCTTCTGTTTCTTTAGGATGGAATTAAAATGATTCCTCCCTGGCCCTGCTGCTCCTAGAAGTCCGTGTATGCACACTGAGGCTGGCACCTGTTAGAAAAGGATACTGACTTCTACAGGGAGGTGGCATCACACTCCAAAGCTCAGACATAGCAGAAGCCATCCCTGTGCCACCTACAGGCTTATCCTCACTGGGGAAAATGAAGGGCGACATCAAAACACTATTGGGATAATCAGGTGGTGTGGACAGTGTCCCCAGACAATTCAGCCCTGAGCCACTTTTTTCCCCCACTCAATAGAGTCAATAGCTTAATCCCTTCATTACCTGTGTCCTTATGGCAACTTTCCCTCTCACGTGGCTTTTGCAGACTCAGTCTCCCTGGGGTAAGCTGCAAATTGCCATAAATTTCATCCATCTTGGCAGCAGGGCATTGCCAGTAGCCTCCTTGAGCACAAAGCCCCATGTTCTTTTCACCTTTGTGAAATAATCACATCTTGATGCACAAAAGGTGCTGCCACTCAGAGACTGCGACTAGAGTCTGGGAGTGTCATTGGCCCCCAGGAAGCAAAACACTTAGAGCTTTCAAAAGATAGAAAAACGCTGTGTACGTGGGGAGATTTAGCTTTTCATCTTCAGCTAACAGTGATACACAAAATTATGACGCTGTTATGATTCCTTTGGGTCTGAAACAAGGTAAGGTTGGCTCGCATTTTCCAAGCACAAAATAAGTTATTGCTTATAACAACCAAAAGAATGGTCATTAAACGCTTTTTTTAGATGTGCATTCAATAGTCGTTCTTTCTAGCACAGCACTGTGTTCTGTGCTGCCGTCATAGAAATGTTCTGTGTCTGCTCCGTCCAGGAAGGGAGACACTAGCCCAAGGTGGCTCTTGGGTCCCTGAAATGTGGCTTTTGTGATTGACGAGAGAATTTTAAATTTTAATTAGTTCTGATTACCTTTAAATAGCCACACATGGCTAGTGTCTGTGTGTGGCACAGGGCTGCTCTGGAGATGTTATGTGTGAGAGAGTGGGGAGGCTTGCAATTAGCATAGGAATATTAGGGGAGCCTGAAGTCAGCAAGCTGAGTATAAAATATTGGCCAGCCAGCACATTGCTTCCCCTCCTTGCCTGCTCCACGGGAGGTTACTATACAAGGATAATTAACGAATACGATGTGTCTTCTACTTACCTAGAAGAAAGAATTAGTTATTGTAGTTCAGAGGCTTTTAATGAGCAAGGCTGCAAACTATAAAATACCGTAGAGTGTAATGTGATTGGCTTAAGGGCAGCCCCAGGGAGCCTCCCTGCAGCTGTGATGTCATGTTTTGTCCCCCCCCCCCGCCCCACTTTCCTGTCTGCCCTCCTTCCAGCTACCTTTTCCCCTGTTCCACACCCTAGTTGATTCAGTCCTACTCACGAAATCCTAGGAATTGCTTATTTCTCAGCAGAAATAATAATGTAACATGGATGACCTCCATTCTCCTTAGGTATAAAGAAATGTCTTTATTGTCCTTAAATCAAATCGCCAAATAAGTCAGGAATTTAATCTCAGGAGCTTTGGCAGGCAGCCCCCTGGGTGCCATGCTTAGCCCTTCTTCCTAAATTCCTGCCACTCCCGGAGAGCAGCAGGGAGCTGGGCAAGGACTCTTGATCTGCAAGGCCACCTCTCTTCTCCCCTCACTCCCCACAGTGAGCTGAGGCTTCCTGAAACCAGACAGAAAGTATGGTGGTCTTTGTGCCCCTGAGATAAGGGAACATATTGGCCTGAAGTCCTCTATAGAATTAGGAAGTGAAAATAATCAGAACAAGACCCAAAGTAGCCGCGTTTAAAGTGCTCAGTGGATACTGAGGCTGTTGCCACTGGACTGGACAACACAGATACAGAACATTTCCATCATCGCAGTGGGTTCTACTGGGCTGTGTTGGGCCAGACCAAGCCCTGTGGTTAAGATTTTACATGTATTAATTTATTTAAATTTTTATAACATACCAAGTTAAGAATTATGCATTATTCCCACTGCAGACCCAGAGAGGCTTAAGTTTAACCAGATGCCCCATAGCCAAGCTGAAGTTTCCAATCCAGGTCTGAGTGTTGATCACCTGTTACTACAGAGCTTGGGAAGCTTCTCACTCCTGGGACCATGCACAGCTACCATTAAGACAGTGTTTGGGCAACACCTATGGCTCAGTGAGTAGGTCGCCGGCCCCATATACCGAGGGTGGCGGGTTCAAATCCGACCCCAGCCAAACTGCAACAAAAAATAATACGGCATTGTGGCAGGTGCCTGTGGTCCCAGCTACTTGGGAGGCTGAGGCAAGAGAATCACCTAAGCCCAAGAGCTGGAGGTTGCTATGAGCTGTGTTGCCACGGCAGTCTAACGAGGGGGACAAAGTGAGACTCTGTCTCTTAAAAAAAAATAAAGACAGTGTTAAAGAAATATGCATAAAATCCTGTGAGAACTTTATCATCAGAGCACGTAGTAGTCAGTAACTGGAGGAAAGGCTGCTTATCTTGGAGTGGTAGGCCGAGAGCAAGAGCAGGGATATTTGTTTTTCTAGCAACAAGTCTGAGTGCCAGAGAGATGTGAGAATCTTCCAAGTCTGTCCTCATTGCCTTAAGTAACCAAAGATAAAGCCCAGACTCTCAAACAATGGTGGGACTGTTTACCTCTCTGCTCTTGAGAACAGCATCTGTTACCCAGCAAATGGAAGGCTGATTGCCACCAGGCTCAGACCTATCAGTCTGGGACTTCAGCAGGGAGCTGTCTCAGTCTTGTCCCAGCCCCCACTCCCGCCTTCCAGCAGCCTCAGCTGGCTCCTGAGTCTGGCTGGTTGACTCTGGAGAGGGCTCTGGCCTCAGATGGGCAGCACAGGCCCCTGGAGTGGACCGGGAAGGAGGCCCGTGTGCTTTCCTCCTGCTGTTGAATATGGAGGGAGTCTGAAAAGACAGCCTGCTTCTCCCAACACGTGGCTCATTCACAGGACTCCCAGGTCTAGATGGGAAACATGCTGAGAGAAAGTGAAATGTAAAGGAAGACAAGAGAGGAAAGATTTTTATTTTGGTTAGTTCTCCCCATTTATGTTTTGTGCACCACACACTGGATCACACTAGAGGCATTTAAAAAGATTTACACTTGTTAACGTGCCACAAGGCTGAGTAAACAAAATTTACCCAGATGTGAGGCTCTTAACCGACAAATGCAAGGTAGGATGCTATGAAAAAGCCAAAATCTGTTATTTTAAGGAATAAAAATCTTAATAGAAGCTTGCAGAGAGCTCTTTAACTGTTACATGCATTATATATATATATATATATATTTTTTTTTTTTTTTTGAGACAGAGTCTCACTATGTCACCCTTGGTAGACTACTGTGGCGTCGCAGCTCACGGCAACCTCCAGCTCTTGGGCTTAGGCAATTCTCTTGCCTCAGCCTCCCAAGTAGCTGGGACCACAGGCACCCACCACAACACCCGGCTATTTTGTTGTTGTTGTAGTTGTCATTGTTGTTTGGCTGGCCCGGGCTGGGCTCGAACCCATCGCCCTCAGTGTATGTGGCTGGCACCATATCCACTGTGCTATGGGCACTGAGCCACATGCATTATTTTTTTCCTCAAGCCTGATGGCCAGGTGAGATGATCACCACTGTACAGGTAAGCAAACTGTTTATGGAACCCTGGACAGGACATTCGACCTTTCTCAGAATTCATTTTCTTATGGGTTAGATGGTACCTATTTGTCAAAGGCTGGAAGCCACTAACAGGTTAAACAACATCATCCAGGACCATTTGGAAGGAGAAAGAGTGGGCAGAACGAGTGGGAAGCCATCAGGGATCAGTCACAGAAGTTTGGGCTGAGCTCAGGCCTGGCACGAATGATCAAAGAGGACATTTTGTGGTCAGTGTCATATACAAGCAAGTGGCTGTGTGGTGAGCCCAGTAGGTCACACCCTTGTGTAATCCCCTCCTCTGGAGTGCAGGTGGAACCTGTGACTTACAAAGGCTCTGGGGGCCATTTCCCCAGCTGAGTTCTACTGTGTGCAGATAAGCGATGTCGGCAGGGAGCTCTGAGTGACCTCTAGGGCTGAGGGTGGCCCTTAGGCACAGAGCCAGCAGGAGATGAATTCTGCCAGCAGCTTGAGTGATCTTGAAAGCAGATTCTCCTATAGCCAAGTCTCCACATGAGAACCTGGCACAGCTGAGACCTTGATCGTAGCCTCTGAGAACTGACCCAGCTAAGCCATGCCTGATTCCTAACTCACAGACACTGAAGAAATAAATGGGTGTTGCTAAGCTGCTAAATTTTGGTAATTAGTTACATAGCAATTGGGAGCTGATACACTGAGGTTGGGGGAGACACTCTCAGCTGCTGCCTGAAGGGGGAACTAAAGAACCAACTACTCAATGCTCCGAGTGGGCAGGTGCGAGCTGCAGGGGCATGGAGTTGCCTTGTGCAAGAGTGGAGCGTGCGGAGCTGCTAGGGCAGGGTTTCTCAACCTTTTTTTTTTTTCTCTCATGGCACTCTTGAACTTGTAGTTAAACTTCCACGACAAGCTTGAATTATGGTGATCAAAAAAATAAGAGTAAAAAAAAGAACATACTTCCTATACTTTGAAATTCTGTCAAAAATAATTTAAAGATCTTTAAAAATTTTCAAGGCAGTGTTGAAAATCACTGCTCTCGTGTGAGCTCCAGGAACAGGTGACTTCACTCCTTGCTGTCTGAGAGGCAGGAGCTGCTCATGGAGGCCAACAGAAGGCCAGTTATGTGCCCATTAGTATCACACAGGTCAGATTGGAAGCTGCCTGTGAGGGTAAGGGCATCCCTAAGGTGCTGAAATGAGTTGATGTGGCTAAACCCTCTGCCTCCAAGCCTGGAAGGGCCCAGGGACACAGTACTCGTCTCCCTGACAGATGAGGGTACTGTAAGGTGTGTTGATTAATCAGGCAGATACCGAGGAGCTGATTTTACTTCCGGATACACCAGCTTTTTCAAAGGCGATGTGAGCAGCCATTGTCAATCAAGAGACATTTCTAACCTGGATTCAGGAATTTAAAACAATAATTATAAGCTTTCTGTCCTCTCCAATAATTACCTGTGTGAGCTGCTGGGGAGAGGTGCTCAGAGCTCTCTAGCCCAGGGAGGGATGCTCAGATGCTACTCACACAGAGTTCAAGCCTTCTACACCAACCGTATCTTGTTTGACCTCCTGACTGCCTGAACCCGAGCCCTGCTTTAGCATCTCACCGAGACAGACACCTATCCCAGCTGTACCCTGAACATGACAAAGATCAGCTTATCTTTGATAAGTACCAGGGCAATGTAACATTGGCTGCACAAATATCTCCCCACAACTGTCAACAGATCATTTTGAATGCCCATAGCTGCCTTTGCTGGCTCTTTCTGGAGTCCCATAAAAATTAATAGGACTATATATGGGGCATTCAGGCTCCAAATAAAGCTGTGATTCTTTTTTTTTTTTTTTTTTTTGCAGTTTTGGCCAAGGCAGAGCTTGAACCCGCCACCCCTGGTATATGGGGCTGGTGCCCTACTCCTTGAGCCACGGGCACCACCCTAAAGCTGTGATTCTTAACCTTGGATGCATATTAGAATGTCCTGGCCATACCCCAGGTGGCGATAGCAGAATTTCTGGGGGCTGACACCAGGTGTCAGTATTTTTAAAAAACTGCACAGGTGATTCCAAAGTGCAGCCAAGGGTAAAAACACTGAAGTCCAGGGAACTTCTCTGCCTTATCTCTAGCATACAGGCCTGAAATTAATTGACCCCTGGACATCCGCATATATTTGAATGTAAGCTGAGATGTCTGTACTCACACACACACGATGAAGCACACACACACACGATGAAGCACACACACATAGGTATAAGGACATACCTATATCTGCCCCTTCAATCAGACAGGCATACAGCTAGAACTGCGTCAGGAGAATGTGAGGTAGCATCCCATAGACCAGGGGTCTTCAAACTTTTTAAACAGGGGGCCAGTTCACTGTCCCTCAGACCGTTGGAGGGCTAGACTGTGGGCCCCGGGATGAGTCGACTGCTAAGCAGGACAGGCAGCGGCGGCAAAAACACCCCGGCGGGCCAGATAAATGTCCTAGGCAGGCCGCATGTGGCCCATGGGCCATAGTTTGAGGACGCCTACCATAAATATTCATGTTACTCCTTTGACTCTTAACAATAAAATAATTCTTTGGTGGCTGGTGAGTTAATACATATACTTATCTTCTGCCCTGGGAGTTGATTCTCAATATACAGCCACAAGGATGGGCACTTTCTGATTGGCCCCAGGCAGGTTTTTAGCAGTGGAACAGGACTATAGTGTCCCACTGGTCCCTGTTTCCCACCCGTGGTGTCATAGTTGCAGACTGGAATCCGTGGCCAGCCTCGGCTTCCAGGTACTCCATGCAGTGATGCCACACACTGCATTTTTTCTCATCCTTCCTCACTCACTGCTCTGGGCTTGCTTCAGGATCTATTTTGTGTAGGGCCGAGCAAACACCACAGCACTGGGAGTAGACCACTAATGTCATAGTGACAGTATGCGGAGGCTGTCCTCCCCCACCTCCTCCCCATGTTGTGAATGAGAAAGCCAAAGTGAAGTGATAGCTGAGGTCACTTTTACTACACCCTCTTGCTGTGCCACTTGTTAGACCCGGGTCTCCCAGCTCTGAGTCCCTGCCTCCTTCCCTTCCACATGACAGCCTCCCGACAGCCAGGACAGGGAGGGAGGCCGGGGTGCACCTGTGCCAAATGTGTCAGCTGGGAAAGAAGCATGGAGGTGAAGATGTCCGGATGGGAGGAGAAAGACAGCTGTGAAAAGAAAGTGGAGTGTCCTACCATCCTAGCAACTGTGGCAAATTCTGAGGCAGACCACTGAAAAAGGAAGTGCTGAGTTAGAGCAGTGGAAAAGGAAAGTTTATTTTTTATCGTTGGATTCAACATTAAATTACTCCAGCAAGTTGGTATGATACTTCTAGGCCTTCCTCTCAATCTTTGTCCTTATACTATCACGAACAGATAACACATCATCTGCCAACCACTTTTTTGAGAAGCATTGGCCGAAAGGACATCAAACACTCCGTGCTGATACTTATGACATTTTCATTGGCCCAGGAATGATAAAGGTGTGGCGCCTGCCCCCACACTCCTCTCAGCTGCCGGATCATGGCACCTGTCCAGACTCAGGAGGCCCCGTGGCTGCAGGCAGGAACGCAGGATCCAGATCTGGGGCCCAGCAGCAAGGCTCAGCTGGGGGGCTGCTCACATTTGTACAAATGAACTATCATAAGCTAGGTGTGCCCTTCTGAGGCCTTAAGAATCTGGTCTAGTCCCTGGAGAAAGGGACAGTAATTTAATTCTTTCATCCCAGAAGTTCTAGCAATCCTTGAGCTTCCAAAGATAAATAGTTCCAATGTATTTTGAATCTATGAAAAGTATTGCTATCTTGGTGGCATCTCCTTAATTATCTGATTGCTTTTGTTGATAGTGGTTGTTTTTCTTTTTTTCCTTTTTTCCCTTTTTTTGCAATTAGTCTATTCCTTCATTAGCCAGAAACACATCCTTTCAGTTACCTCAAATGATTCACTTTATCAATATAAAAACACCCTGTTAATCAAAATTAGCCTTGGTGAGCTAATTGAAAAGCAGGGGGCAGTCTATTTCTCATACGGTATCTAATACCTTAATGAGATAAAATATTGGATGTTAGGTGAAAAAATTCTGCCTTGTGGAAAGATGGAAGGTGTAGGCAGCCCCATGAAATGTCACAGTTTGGCAGCGTCTTCAGATGGCAGCAGATGGTTTTTACTTGGTTGCCCACTAATAGTTTATTTATACACTCAGAAATGGGAATATTGTCTTCAAAAAATGAAGCCACTGGAGCCCCTGAAGACCAGGCCTTACAACCCTTGCATGGGGTGAGATTTCCCTGCTTCGCTTCCTGCAAAATTCTTGGAGGGTCTGTAGACCCCTAACAGCAGAAGGCACCTCTGGGAACTCATTTTCCTGGGCCCACACTTAGAAAGGGTAAGTACAGTGCTGAGGAGGGGCCAGCCCCGCAGCTGGGCCTTGGTGCTATGTCTGACCGGAGCTGCGGAGGGGAGAGAGAGAACAGCTGCATTCAATAGGAAATGCTGAGTTAGATGATTTAGACATTTAAAGAAGGAAAGGGGGGGGGGGGAAATAAACTCTTTAGGATCCCTGACCCAAATTAAAAATCAAAGAGGGCCAGGGAAATCGTTTATGACTCCAAAATGTGGAAGTCTGACCCTATTCTTATAGGCCCACTGACTCTTTAATACACTTTTTCCTTTTGCTAGAGTAAGAGATTTTTGAGGGTGAAATGAGGGTTTGATGTTTTTCAGTTAATATTTTATTTTTAGATAATTTTAGCCTCGGATGATTGGCAAAAATAGCACAGCGTTCTCATCTATGCTTCCCCTCCTTCCTGCTTATGGTAACATCTCGGGGAACCAAGAGTGTTTGGGAAAGGTAAGAATTAACCTTGCTACAATACTATCAATCAAACTTCAGACTGCGTTGGGATTTGACCAGTTCTCACACTACTGTTCTTTTCCTGTTTCGTTTAGTTGTCGTGTCTTCTTGATTTTTTCCCATCTATGACGATTCCTTAGTCTCTTGTCTTTAATGCCCTCGATACTTTTGAAGAGTACTGCTCTGTTATTTTGTAGAATGTCCCTTGATTTGGGTTTACGTGATGTTTCCTCACAATTAGATCAGGATTATGTAGTTTGGGGAAGGACACGCGGAGGTTGCCCTCCTCAGAGCACCGTATCAGGAGTGTGCAGTTTCAGCACGAATTATGGGTGATGTTAATTTTGATCACTAGGTGAGGATGGTGTTTGCCAGGATTCTCTAGCATAAATGTACAGTTTTCCCATGTTATTATAAAACACTGAGGAGAGATACTTTGAGACCATGCAAATATCCTGTTTCTGCTTAAATTTCTTAGGAGGCCCCTAGGTTTGGCATCCATCGTAGGCTCTGCTTTGTGACAGTGACTACTAAGCTGTTCTGATGATGGTTCTCTGCTTCCCTCCTTCCTTCCTCCCTTGTTAATTGGAACTATTCTATAAGGAAGATTTCTTGGTTCTCTCTCATTTATTTACTTGTAAGTTTGTCTCAGTATCGACTCTCAGCTATTTATCTTACTCTTTTTGTTATAATCTAACTTAATCCAATGATCTATTTTGCCCCTTCACCTATTCCAACTTTGGCCTTTGGGAGTGATCTCAGGTGGCTCCTGTGCCCTCTTGATATGCCTTTGTCCTTTTATTTTTTTTCCCTTAGGACTTTTTCACTTTCTGCACCAGGCTCATTTTGTATTTTCTGTGCCCCAGCCCTAGAATCACCCAGTTTCCCAAGGAACATTTTATTGGAGAATGCTATTTAAAAACCAAGATCTAGGGAGGGAAGGCCTAGGCCAAGATCTAGGAGGGAAGCCTAGATGGATTCGTTGCTCCTGGGGCACCATTGCTTCCAGCCACTCTCATGGACTGAGTTAGGTAATATCTGTGTGTGCACTAACTCACTCACGCATATGCACACCTCTACTTTGATTTCTGCGTTCTTTTACCTTGGTGTCGAGTGTGCACATCTCTTTTTAAACAGGAGTCCACACCGATGCCTCTGACTCCAATCAAGCACCTGAGAGTTCACTCTGCCCTTCCTCCTTTCCTTATGGGTAACTTCTTTTTCCAGTAGTGAGACGCTGCCTCTGCAAAGTGCATTCGTGTGTTGTTGAATGATGGGGTTATGTTCTAAGAAAAGTGTCTTTAGAAGACATTGTCATTGTGCGAGCATGGCAGAGTATACTTACAAAACCTAGCTGGTACAGCCTGCTACATACCTTGACGCTATGGCACAGCCCATTCCTCTTGGCTGCAAACCTGTCCAGCATGTTCGTGTCACTGTGCTGAATACTACAGCAACTATAATACAATGGTAAATATTTGTATACTTACAAAGGGACAGTAAAAATATTTTAAAAGATAAAAAAAAATGGTATACTCATACAGGGCTCTTACCGTGAACGAATGGAGCTTGCAGACCCGGAAGCCGCTCCAGGTGAGTGAGTGAGTGGGAGTGAGTGGGGAGGCCAGGACACTAAGCTACTGTAGACTACACACACTGTACATTTAGGTTACATTAAATTTATTAAAAATAATTTTTAAATGATAAATTAACCTTAGCTTATTGTAACAGCTTTTTACTTTATAAACTTTAGAATGTTTTTAACCTTTTTACTCTTTTGTAATAACCCTTAGCTTAAAACACAAACACATGGTACAGCAGTACAAAAATTCCTTATGTCCTTATTCTGTGAGCTTTTGCTACTTTTAAAATTTTGTATATTTTTCTTTTTGAAATGTATTTGTTAAAAACTCAGAAACAAACACACATTAGCCTAGGCCTACCTAGGGTCAGGACCATCGATATCACTGTCTCCCAGCCCCACTTCTCCCACCGAAAGTTCTGCAGGGGCAGAAACGGGCATGTCAACCTCTGCACTAACAATGCAGTCTTCTGGAATACCTCCCACAGGGCTTGCCTGAGTCTGTTTCACAGCAACCTTTAAAAAAAAATTAAGTAGTAGTATATGCTAAAATAACAATACAAACTTTAGTATATAAATAAACCATTAACATCACCATCTATTATCATTATCAGTGTTATATACTGTACGTAATTGTACGAGCCATCCATTTGTATGCATAGCAGCACAGAAGTTTTGTTTAAACCAGCGTCACTACACACATACACATAATACATTGTGCTACAACCTTAGGACAGCTACAGGGTCGCTGGGTGGTAGGAAGTTTTCAGTTCCTTATAATCTCAGGGGACCACAGCAATACATGCAGTCTGTCATTGCACATCAGTACTCAGCTCATGGCTATATATGTCCTCTCTAGTACACAGATAATTTTAAACTTTCTAACCTGGGCCCCCGTGAGGAAACATTTATCAGCCAGCTCCCCATTTATCAAACTGGGAGCACAGTTGGTCTTTGGCATCATAGTCTCCAATCAAAACACCTTTCAAAAGCATCTTAGTAGGTAGGTAGGGTCACGTGGTAGGTGTGTGTTTAACTTTGTAAGAAGCTGCCAAAAGATTTCCCAAAGTGACTGTACCATTTTGGATTTCTGCCAACGGTATGTGAAAATGCCACTTGCTCTGCTTTTTGCCAGCACTTGGGATTGCCAGGTATTTTGGATAAATTACTGAGTCTTTCTTCCTCAGCTTCCTCATCTATAAAACGGAGTTAATAACAGAACCTCCCTCATTCAGTCGTATGATGGTTAAAGGAATCAATATGTATAAAGCAGTCAGAATAGGATTGTCATATAAAATGTAGGACACCCAGTTAAATTTGGATTTCATCTAAATCTTTTTGGTATAAATATTTCCCATGCAAATTTGGGATATAATATACAGAATCATGAAAGACTTGTTTATCTGAAATGTGAATTGAGCAAATAAAAATGCAGAATGCTCAAAATAAATTTGATAAACAATATATATACATATATAAACAATATATACATACATATATATGGAGAGAGACAGAATATATACAATATATATACATACATATATGTATATACTATATATATAAACAGTATATATACATACATGTATATATGTGGAAAGAGAGAGACAGAGTCTCAAGCTGTCACCCTCGGTAGAATGCTGTGGCATCGGGGGGTGCCTGTGGCTCAAAGGAGTAGGGCACCGGCCCCATATGCCGGAGGTGGCGGGTTCAAACCCAGCCCCAG
>NW_003852423.1:5005955-5008367 GCF_000181295.1 Otolemur garnettii | reverse complement strand
TAGCTGCTTGAGCTACAGGCACTGAGCCAAACAATATTCTTTAATATAAACCTGTCTGATATATTACATGGGATGTATTTACACTAAAAATTTGTTCATGTGATATTTTAGGGGCCCCATTTAGGGGTTACCTTTTCTCTTCAGGCCTCAATTTAGTCTCAAGAGGATGAGAACTCTTTGCCAAATGAATTTCCAAACTTGTGAAGAAGATAGAGAAATTCTAAATTCTTGGGTATGCTTGGACTATAACTCTTGGTGAGGTATTTGTCTTACGTTTGCACTGAAGTTGAATTACACATGCAAAAGTGTACACAGATCACAAGGGCACAAGGGGATCAACTTCCACCAACGCAGCACACCTAGGGACCCAGCCATTCCTGACCCTCTGTCCTGACTTGTCCTGCAGAACACCAGTTTGGGGCTGGCTGGCCTTTAAGCCGATTTAAGATATGGATATTTTTTCCCCCTGAGAATACTTGGGAATTTCCTGAGAAGTTTCCTCCCAAAGTAGCTTCCTTGGGGCTTTCTTCTTAAAAGTGGGTCGTCATCCTTTTAAACAAAATTGGCTAAGGGAGGCAAGTCTGAACCACGGAAAGCGATCTTACAAATAAGGGGTCTTCCTACACCCTACCAGGTGCTTAATTAATTGAAAGAACCTGTAATTTTCTTCCCTCCTAAGTGTTTTTCAAAGACCTGATAAAGACAGCCAATTCCTCCACAGCATTTACCATGTGGCAGGTGTTCAACGCACTTTACACGTGTTAACTTCTGTAATACTTAAACAATCCTAGGAGGAAGGTGTTATGATCATTCCCATTCTTCAAATGAGGAAACTGAGGCACAAAGAGGTCAAGTATCTTGCTTGAGATCTCATGGCCAGCAAGGGCAGGCTGAGATTTGAACCCAGACTGTTTAGGTATAGGGTTTATGCTTTTAACAATTAAAATACAGCTGTCAGTCCTGGTGGGAGCCCCAGACATTGCTCTTTCCTACGTTAGAAATGTAGTTCTCAATCATTTTGCTTCTCTGGAATACCTGTGTCACCTTTAACAATTGTTAAGTAAGTTTTGACTGTCTTTATGCATTAATTTGCTAGGACCACCACAACAAAATGCCAGACAGGGTGCCTTAAACAAAAGAAATTTATTTTCTCACAGTTCCAGGGGCTTGGAGTCCAAGGTCCAATTGCTGCCAGAGCTGGTTTCCTCTGAGGGCCATAATGGAAGGATCCATGCCTGGCTTGAACATGGCCATCTCTTGCTGCCATGACCATATGTATCCATATTTCAAAACATCATGTTGTGGGCCAGGCACGGTGGCTCACATCTGTAATCCTAGCAATCTGGGAGGCTAAGGTAGGTGGATTGCTTGAAGTTAGGAGTTCAAGACCAGCCTTAGCAAGAGTGAGACTCTATCTCTACTAAAAATAGAAAAAGTTAGCCATCACATCTAAAAATAAAAAAAATTAGCCAGTTGTTGTGGCGGGCACCTATATTCCCAGCTACCAGGAAACTGAGGCAAGAGAATCACTTGAGCCCAGGAGTTTGAAGTTGCTATGGGCTAAGATGACACCACTATATCTAGGGCAGTAGAATGGGTCTCTGTCTCCACCCCCCTTGTGTTGCACACAAGAAATATATACACTTTTTTTCAATTAGAACATTAATTTAAGGATGGACCTTATGGCCCACACCTGTAATTCCAGCACTTTGGGAGGCCAAGGCAAGAGAATTGCTTGAACCTATGAGATGGAGACTAGCCTGACCAATATAGTGGACCCTGCCTCTACAAAAAACTTAAAAATTAATTGGGCATGATGGTATGCACCTGTAATTCTAGTTACTAAGGAGCCTGAGGTGGAAGAGTCACTTGAGCCCAGGAGTTTGTGGCTGCACTGTGATGACACCACTGCACTCCAGCCTGGTGACAGAATAAGACCCTGTCTCTAAAAAGTAATTTAAAAGAAAAAAACAAAAGCATATTTTACCACTGTGATCCAAAATTTATAACTATAAGTGCAACATTGAGAAACCCTACTGCATGTACAAGGAAGATTATGGCCACCTTATACCTAATGATAACAAAAAGGGAAACATAAAACTACATTGCAGGGTGTTCGTAGCATAGAAATGTATACAGCAGTAAGAAAAATTACCCAGACCTAGATATGTATCAACATGAGCAAATCTCACATACATACTATTGATTAGAAAAAGCTAATTGTAGAATAACCTATATACTCTGAAACTGGCTAAATTTACAAATAAAAGTTCAAAAGAACCCAAGCTAACAAATCTCTGAAATAGTCTTTCCTTACCCCTCTGCAGCAGTCCTCCCTTACCCCTGTGCAGCAGTCCTCCCTTATCTCTATACAGCAGTCCTCCCTTACCCCTGTACAGCAGTCCTCCCTTA
>NW_003852423.1:4906929-5002879 GCF_000181295.1 Otolemur garnettii | reverse complement strand
GTCCTCCCTTACCCCTGTTCATCAGTCCTCCCTAAGCCCTGTACAGCAGTCCCCCCTTACCCTTGTGCAGCAGTCCTCCCTTATCCTTGTTCAGCAGTCCTTCCTTACCCCGGTGAAGCAGTTCCTTTCTTATCCCTGTACAGCAGTCCTCCCTTACCGCTGTGCAATAGTCCTCCCTTACCCCTGTGCAGTAGTCCTCCTTTATCCCTGTGCAATGCAGTCCTTCCTTACCCCTGTACAGCTGTCCTCCCTTATCCCTGTGTAGTAGTCCTCCCCTACTCCTGTACAACAGTCCTCCCTTACCCTTGTACAGCTGTCCTCCTTTATCCCTGTGCAGCAGTCCTCCCTTATCCGCAGTTTTTCTTTCTATAGTTTTTGTTATCCAACGTCAGCGTAGTTGGAAAATATTAAGTGGAAAATTCCAGAAATCGGAAGTGTTACATTGCATGTGCCATTCTGAATATTATGATGAAATCTCTCGCTGCTGTGCTCTGTCCCTCCCAGAAGCTGAATTATCCTTTTATCCCCCATGCTCCAGTAAGTCAGTAGCCATCTTGATCCAACACCTGTCACCTATCATGGTGCTTGTCTTTAAAGAGCCCTTATTTTACCTAATCACAGCCCTAAAGTGCAAGATCAGTGATGCCAACATATTGTTATAATTGTTCTACTATTACTAGTTATTATGGTTAATTTCTTATTGTGTCTAATTTATCATAGGTATGTGTGTATCGGAAAAAACATATAGTACAGGGTTTGGTACTATCTGTAGTTTTAGGCATCCCCGGGTGTCGTGGAACATTGTGTGCTCTGAGGGTAAAGGAGGGGTACTGTATCAGCTTGTTAGGGTTGCAATAACAAAATACTACAAACTGCGTGACTTAAACGACAGAAACTGATTTTCTCACAGCTCTGGAGGTTGGAGTTTGATTTCTCCTGAGTCCTTTTTCCTTGGCTTGCAAATAGCCACCTTCCCTCTGTGTCCTGGCATGTTTGGTTTTTTTCTGTGCACACGCATCCCTAATGTCTCCCTGTATACACAAATTTCCTCCTCTGATAAGGACACAAGTGAGATTAGATAGGTCGTATGCTAAGTCCTCATTTTTAATTTAATCACCTCTTTAAAGGGCCCTTCTCCAAACACAGTAACACTTTGAGGCACTGGGTGTCAGTTCTTCAACATGAGAATTGGAGGCGGGGTGAGACCCAGCTCCGCCTTGCATTGTTGTGGAACCTCCCCAGTTTGGTGTCTAGGCTGATGTTACTAAGGAGGACCAAGTCAGAAGCAGGTGTCTGAGGTGAGCAGTGAGTCAGCAGGACGTGCATTCAGTAAACCCAAGAACAGCTGTCCAGACAGCAGCCAGGGTGGGGGGAAGATGAGCTGCTGAATGATCCGAGCTGAGGTCTCCAAACTTAGTGGGGAGGGCTGCGGGTAACCGAGCACTGATTTCTCATTGCAGGTGATAAATCTTCCTAATGGCACTTCTAACGCATTGTTCTAAATTTAAATATTTTAATATTAATTTATTCTAGTGCCACCTCAAGTGGATAATGAACAACCCTATCAGTGGAATTAAAAAGAGAAAGGAAAATTCATAAGCGAATCCTTGCAAATTTTCTTTACCCTAGAAGTGAATCCAGGGTAAAGTTCCATCAAAATTCACTTCTTTTTTAGTTGGTAAGAATAATACTTGAAATCATAATAAGTATGAATGATCGCTAAAATTTTAGCGTGTGAGAAACCCAACAGCTTAGCTGGCTACTTCTTTGGGACTCTGAGTTGTGGCCAAAAGTGTAGCATAGTGACAGAAGGATGTTTACTACGCATCTGGTACTTTCCAAATACTTCACACGGATCATCTCACTTAACTCTTCTAACTATCACACAAGCAGGTGCTCTTTTTCCTCATTTTATAGGTGAGAAAATTGCAATTCCAACACTTAACACACAATTAAACTAAATGTTGGAAACAGGGTCCTTCTGGGTTTTTCAACCCTGGCTCATAACCACAGCCTCTCCTGACAGGAGCTCATTTGACTATAAATAAGGCCTGGGGTAGTGGCTCACACCTGTAATCCCAGCAAGCTGGAGGCCCAGAGGGGTGGATTGCCTGAGCTCAGGTTCAAGACCAGCCTGAGCAAGAGCAAGACCTCATCTCTAAAAAAAATAGCCAAGCACTGGGCGGCGCCTGTGGCTTCAAAGGAGTGGGGCACCAGCCCCATACACCAGAGGTGGTGGGTTCAAACCCAGCCCTGGCCAAAAACTGCAAAAATAAATAAATAGCCAGGCATCGTGGCAGGTACCTGTAGTCCCATCTACTTGGGAGGCTAAGGCAAGAAAATTGCTTGAGCCCAGGAGTTTGGGGTTGCTGTGAGCTATGACACCACAGCACTCTACCCAGGGTGACAAAGTTAGACTCTGTCTCCAAAAAAGAAAGAAAATCAAGCAACAGCAGCAGAGCCTGCTCAGAGACAGCAAAAAATAGAGCTGAAACTGCAGAAAGTGAGTGTCTGGGAGCACTGAGTGGTAACTGAGCAGTGGGGACCAGTCACAGGCTGGAGTGGAGGTGCCCAGAGAGCTCCTCCCTCAGTGATTGGGAGGAAGGAATGTAAGCGCAGGGCTCCGTCACTTTGAAACCATGTTGGAAACTGAAAGGCAGCCACAGGGATGGCACCGGGACGGCAGGAGAAACCAACGCAGCTAGCTGTTAGGTGTTGTGGAGCTAAAAACAGCCAGGAGAGTGACCACATTTTTTGGTTCCTACTAGGATATAGGAATTCTTGTGTCATTTTTTGATTTACAACCTGAGCTCCAAACACAACCTTTAATATATGCTCTGATAGGCTGGGCACCTGTAGCTCAGTGGTTAGGGCACTGGCCACATGCTCTGGGACTGGTGGATTCGAACTGGCCCACGCCTGCTAAAACAAAAAAAATAGCTGGGTGTTGCGGCAGGCATCTATATTCCCAGTTGCTAGGGAGGCTGAGGCAAGAGAATTACTTGAGCCCTGGAGTTTGAGGTTGCTGTGAGCATGATACCATGGCACTCTACCAAGGGCAACAAAATAAGACAGTCTCAAAAAAAAAAAAAAAAAAAAAAAATATATATATATATATATATATATATATGCCCCAATAAGCAATGAGATTCTTTTAAGGAGCTCCTTTAAAGTAAGTAATAAAATAAACATGGTGAATTTTATTATATATACATACATATAATTTAAAAATGAGTAGCTGAAAGTGTTAATCTGTTCAGCAGAGGCACTAAGGGCCACTGTGGGAAGAAAAGTCTCTTCCCTTGTCTCTGGGGTGGTGCAGGAGTTGGTGTGGGTGTGAGGCCTTTGCTGGAACCTGCCCCAGCCTCAGGCCCAGAACATGGTCCCTCTGCAACCTTGCAGCCTGGGCCTGCCAATAACATTTCTGCAGCCATCTCTAAGGAAGACCAGAGGCCCCACTGCCCATGTACTTGTGAGGGCTTCTGCCCACCAGCCCTGGATTCCCACCACCCAGGGCTCCAGGCCCGATGGCCGACTCCCTCACCTGCACTTAGCAGGGAGCCTCCAATTTACCCAGCAACTCCACACCAAACTTCTCTGCCATCTGGTAGGCTGAACCATAACTACTTCAACTAGGGAACCCCTGTCAAGTTTGTCCTTCCTTGAGTAGTCTCCCTCAGCCTTCGGGTACCAGATAGAGTTTTCTTATATCCTGTAGTCTTTTTAAAAAATATTTTAAAAAAATTATTTTAGAGATGGAGTCTGGTTATTTGGCTCAAGCTGGAATTGAACTCCTAGCTTCATGGGCTCCTTCTGCTTCAACCTCCCCAATAGCTGGGACTATTGGTGAGCCCCGCCGTATAGTCCATTAAACTCCTCTGTTTAACGATTGGACCCAAACTGCTATACTTTCTGTAGGCCACCTATTTGCACCAAATTTTGCTATGGTGTTAGGAAATCTGGTTAAAAAACTGAACTTATTAATTTACATTACCTTTTATTTATGGTCCCTTTTATTTTTGGCTTTTAGGGTGGCTTTAGGAGCACATTCTCTTTAATCTCAGTCAGCCTATACAAGATGTTTATTATTTACTATTCTCCAGGAAGGCTCACAGCCACTACGAATCAACCAAAAAGGAAGGGTTTGCATACGCTGCTGAAAAGGAAAATTGAGGCTGTGCTCATTGAGGGTGTGGAGATACACAGGTTTCAAAAGAGGGCATAGGTTGAAGAATCCTGGCAGAATAACGGCCTAGCATGACACTGGGAAGTGAGACACAGCCTGGTTCGCTTTCTTTGTACCAGAGAGTTTATGGAAACTTGTAAACAGAGGAAATATGGAAACACTTTGCTGTATTTGTGTTTTTGCCATGATTTTGCTGTTCTGGATAAAAATGGGCATTTTCACAGTAAGTGGGAAATCCAGCAGACATTATTATTCAGGTCACATTGCCCTGGGGCATTTTGCCAGCCTCGCAGGATCAAGTTTTAAAGCGACATCTTTAAATGTTGACACTAAAAACTGGAAGCAAAGAAAACCCAGGAAAGTTTCTGTGTCTTTCAGATGACCTCATCTTCATCTTTGGCCACTTAGGAAATTAGAGAAGTTTACAAAATAAATGGGGAGCAGACCCCCGCTGAAAAGCTGAGGGCTGTCCTTGCAGAGGATCAGACATTTACATTGGAATCGGGGCCTGTGCCTGCGCTCTAGAGAACTGACATTTACAGCTCGAACTAAAGTGGGCTCCAGAGCATGAGGAGTATCAGACGAGAGAGAGAGCCCAATGTCTCATCGCCCGGCATCCACGGGGTGATGCACCAGAGCCACTGCCGCTGGACAAACAGGATGCACCACAGTCAGCTGTTGGAGGTTTTCTTTTTTTCTTTAATTTGTTGGCTTTTGTTCCATTTTTGACTTTAAGAGATGTTTTAGGAACAAATTCTCTTTAATCTCTATTTATGTTGTATGAGACGTTTATTATTTGTTATCAAGCAGAGTCTTCAGTGGCTGCAAATTTAGACGGTTCCAAAAGAAAAATCTTAGCACATCATGCCCTAGCTTAAAACTTCTTTGCCTGGGTGGCGCCTGTGGCTCAGTGGGTAGGGCGCTGGCCCCATATACTGAGGGTGGCAGGTTCAAAGTTGGCCCCAGCCAAACTGCAACAAAAAATAGCCGGGCATTGTGGCGGGCGCCTGTAGTCCCAGCTACTCGGGAGGCTGAGGCAAGAGAATTGCCTAAGCCCAGGAGTTGGAGGTTGCTGTGAGTTGTGATGCTACGGCACTCCACTGAGGGCAATAAAGTGAGATATTGTCTCTACAAAAATATTTAAAAAAAAAAAAAAACTTCTTTGCCTATGTATCCCCTATTGTATAAAGGTGGAAACTTCTTAGCATGCCGCACAATGCCCTCCTCAATCCGGGCCTTGGCTGCCTTTCTATCTCCTGCCATTTCATTTGTACCTTAATATCCTGCAGAGTCCTGCGGTCCCACCGCCATGTATTTGCTGCCCTCTATGCCTTTGTTCAGGGTGCACTTGTATGAAGGGCTCTCCCTCCACCTTGGCGGCGGCCTACGCAGCAGTGTGTTGATAAATGCCTAATAGCCAGCTCTCCAGGAAGAAAAACCTTGATTTGTAGTGTATGCTGATTTCTTACACTTGCTGATTTCAAGCCAAAAATCTGGTCATTGAACCAGATTTGGGTAGAGTTGGGAAGAAATGTACATAATTGGCTCACAAGCCAGTGTGAGTGGCATCAGCCCACCCTGATTACACCTCCCCTTTAAAAATTCCTCTCAGGCATCAGCTTCTCCAGGAAGCCTCCCCGATTACAGCCTTCTCTGTCCCCAGACTCAGCTGTGTGCTCCCAGGACAGCCTGGGCGTTTCTCTATCACCACACTTCACACTAACCTGTTCATTTCTACATCTCTCTTTCTTCCCCAGACTTAGCTCTGTGCCTGGTACATAGCTGTGATCTGATATATGGTTCTTGAGTGAATAAATGCCCCATTGCCAAAATGCGTTTTTTCTGCTTTATCTGATTATATTGTCCAACGTTCTTAAAGTAAGCCTTGCCACGGCTCCGTGTGAGAGAGGGAGCTCTTGCAACCTGGCAGGAGGAGGGAGCGTTGACCTGAGTGGAAAGGTGGGAAATGAAGGAGGGGGCCGCACACGAGGCGAGAGACGGGGTGGCGTTGGGAGGACTGAGGCAGTGGATGGACTGAGGCAGCGGATGGACTGACGCAGCGGATGGCTGCAGCCAGCACCTGAACCGTGGAAAAGCTTGATTTATACAGTACCTTAACAAGGCTGCATAAATCTTAACACATGGGGTAGAGACCAACCTTAAAGAGGAAAAACTGTGCTTGCCGATAACAAGGAAAGTATGCGTGGGCTACGTGACTTCTGACAGGTGAAAAGAATGCCAAGGGAGGCAAAGTGGTTGGGGGTCACTCCCTGAAGATTTCCGAGGCTGTGGGGGCCCTGCCGGCCACAGCCCACTCCCCACAAAGCCTTTATTGGAATGGCTTCTCTGGACTTGGTGTAAGTGGAGCTGAGGAACATTTGGCTGGTGAGTTTGGCTGGGATGGGAAATGGCTAGAGAGCTGGTTTCTCCAGCTGGTTCTCTGTGGCCTAGGACAGGCCACCAGATTTCAGTGTAGAGCAACACCAGTGATTACAATGCCTTTCAACCTCCTCTGTTTTCTTTGTTTTAATACCGTGTCATGATATGAGTAGGTAAGGACCTTACAGTTGACCTTGCACTTTTTTTTCTAAACCTCAGGTTTATAAGGCTTAAAACTTTCCCATAGGCTTGCTAGTTCTCTATACTTGACCCAAGTCCTTCCAGCAGTGGTTACTGGTTATACTCGCATGGAAAGTACGACTTATCAAAGCATGTTGGCATTAGCAAGATACATGTGAAGAAAACTCATATTCAAAAATAACTGTTACTTCCATAGAATCTCTGTTCATTCTTAAGCAGGATGTCTCCCTTGGAAACTGAGGAAGACAATCTGATTTTAATAGAAATTTCTATAATCGGCCCAAACCATGAATCTTTTTCTTTTCTTCATAAATCTTTGACTTAAGTAATTAAACAGGCAGAGTGAAAGGAGAATGCATATTTAAATGAATTAGGATGATTTTTAAAATATTTGTTGGGCTTCTTAGGCAAGTGTGCAGACCAAGTCTCAAAGATTATTTTATTCTGATTATATAAGCATGTCATGATGACCCTATGGCCATGGATATTTATATCCTAAGAGAGACAGCATATTGGAAGATACAGAATTGTGATCTCCTATCTGTGAATATGTGAAAATTAAAATTACATATCAGGAGTACATACTCACAATATACATATCTGATAAAGGACTTATAACTAGCATACATAAAACTCTACTAAAAATCATTAAGACAATTCAATAAAAAGTAGACAACAGACTTGAATGGGTTCTTTTCTAAAGAAGATAAGTATACAAAAAACTCACTAGTTTTACTTATCAAGGAAATGCTTGATAAAATCACAATGAAATGCCACTTCATATTCATCAGAATGTCTAAAATTAGAAAAGCTGACAATATAAAGTGTTGACAAGCATATGAAGCAACTGGGATTCTTGTACATTGTGAGATTGTAAATTGGTACGACATTTCGGAAAGTTGGCAAAATCCACTAAAGCTAATTTGCAACAACTGTGACCCTGCGGTTCCATTGCTACATATATATCTGTGGCAGTTACTGATTTATTGCTCAACGTCAAACTGACCCTTTCTGACTGTTCTGTGAAGAGGAACCTAGGTCTTTAAATATGTTTTTCTTTGCCAGCTGGTACTGCAGCTTGGTCAGCCTGGACGCTGCAGGAGGGTTTCACTCCTCGGGCTCCTACAAGGTGGTCCTCCAGCATCCAGCTCCATGAGTGCCTGTGACTTCTCTACTTCTCAGCTCCTCAGTCAGTGTCATAGCAAGTGCCTCAGGTAGGACAGGGCTCTGTGAACAGCTGTCCCTGCCACCCTAGATGATGAATTTTCAGCTACTTCCAGAGGGCATATTTCCAGAAGTTTCCACCAATGCAGTAATATAGTGACCTCTCAGCTATTCAGTGAGCCCCGGCCATGCCCTTTCCAATAAGTTCTATATCTCAGTCTTGAGGCAGGAGTTGGAGGTAGGTCTTCCTTGAGTGTCCTGTCCCATCCCTAGGATTATTAACTGCTTCTTTTATCTGGTTTTTCTGCATTCCTTAGATATCTCTTTACTTCCTTTCTGTCAATCCCTTATTACTCCTGTCAGAAACATCCTTCATATTATCCTTTTACTATTCAAATTACTGTGTGGTTTAGCTCTTCAGATTGGATTGATACAATACTCAAGAAAAAAATACATATTTATGTCCACCAAAAGACATTCTAGATGCTTCTTTCACAATAGTCCCAAACGGGAAAGTATCCAAATGTTCATTGGCAGCAGAATGGATACATTGTTGTGTATTTGTACAATGGAATACTCAGCCAAAAAAGGTGGGAGCTACCTGTGGATGAATTTCACAGTAAGCATTGGGTGAAAGAAGTTAGATGCAAAAGATTATGTACCGTGAGATTTAATTTGTATCAAGTTCAAGAAGAGACAAATCCACAGCAATGGAAGTCAGAATCGTGGTTACATCAGGGGGCAGAGATGTATCTTGACCAAGAAGGGACACAGAGGATCTCTGGGAGATATTTAACATTGAGTTTTCATTAAATCTTGTTACATGGCATATATTTATGTAGAAGTCACTAATTTGTATACTTTGTTATTCCCTAATTTTATAAAGTAATAAAGAAAATAAAAGATCATGGAAAAAGAGGTATGGGAGGAGAACTGTGTAAACAGTAAGCCCTCTAACACGTTCCCTTGGCCCCTTCCATCTCAGTGACATGAACATGGTATTTGAGAACCTCCCACGGAGGCTGATGGCTATAAATGTGGTCTGAGAACTCTACAGTGTTGAGTGTTTGAAGCTGAGGGAGGTGATGAGAAGCCTAGTGATTTTCTCATGCACACAGCCAGGTAGCGGCAGAAATGGAAACTCCTCAGCCTTCTATTCCCTCCCAGCCAGCGCACTTTCTGCTCCTCACGTGGCCTTTCAGGTCTCTTTCTAAAGATGTTTGAGATGGGCAATGGGGTGTTTTATAGAATATGGCAGAGAGTTTCACACAAGTAAAGCCAGGAGAGAATGATTTTGAAATAAAATCCTGTCACAGTTGGTTGGCACTGACGCGAAATTTTTTTTCTATATAATGTCTTCCTGACTGTGGTGATAAAGACTGCAGGGGAGTTGGTGGAAGGGAAACCGTGCCAATTTGTTGGCTGTATGAAATCGTTCCACTTCAAAACAGAGAACAGAAATAAGAGAAATCAAAATAGTTTACCCCCTGCTCCCTGCCTTCCTACTCTTCTTGGGCAGAAATCAAAGGAGGAAAAGCCCAGCAGTAAAGCAGTAAAGCGATCTCCAAGGCCCGGTGCTGGAATGAGCACCCGGCATGAAGACAAATAATTCTCACCTCTAGAATCCTGGTTGTACTTCTTGGACGGGTGAGGAAAAGGATGCCCCATGCAGGCACACAAAAACAAAGTCAAGATTTTTGTGAGCTTGGGGTTAGATTCTTAGCCCTGGGCACCCCTGCATGGAGTCATTTAGTTACTGGTTGCTCTGCATTTTTTTTTACCCTGAGACTTGAAGGAGTTAGCTCAGGATCCAGTATAGAGTCTACCAATCTATAGATTTGGGGAGAGGGGAGAGTAAAAGTCATTTGTCCTCTCTCTGCACTCACATAATCCTTTAACTGTACTTTTTTCTTGGTGTCTATTCCAGCTGTTAATGTATTGCCTTGCAGTTCCAAACCCGCTGTCCCCACTCCCACCCACTCCCCTTTTTTGGTCTGGCTTTGGAATCCTGCAACTTAACTCTGGACAGCGGGTTCAGTTGGGCTCTGCCAACAGAGGGCGCTGCAGGGAGACTGCAAAGCACAAGAGGGCCACTTCTTCCTTCCTTGTGCTATTTCCCAGTCTCCTGAGCAAATTAAGGTGCTGAGGGTCCCAGCAATGCTGGGTGGTGATGGCTCTGAGTGCCGAGGTTACCACCCTACAGCAGCCTAATTTTTCTTGGAGCCACACCCTCTCTCCAGGGGTCTGTATCACAGCCTTGCGGGACCCTCTCCTAAATCTTCTTTCCTTCCTTTCTTTTCCTTCTGCCTTGAGCCTGGTAGCTGCTTTCCTCACCTTCCACCTCTATTACACCTGACAGTTCTTTTATGCCTTTTAGTAGTTAATCCTCTGTTGCTAGTTAGCAATGCTTTATACTAGATCCCCCCATACAAATGGGGCTTGTCTTTTCACAGGTCCCTGCCAGGTACAACTCCTGATGCATCTGACTTGTGCTGTGTTTGCTGGTTTATGTGTCCCGTGGTCCCTTATGGACCTTCTGTGCTTTTGGCTCCTAGAAAAGCAGCTCAGGGGGATGCTAGATTGAATATATTTCAGGGAATTAATTTCCAGATCCCAGACTTCCCACGTGTAGTCTTTCCTAATAAGATCAGCCTATGAACATGCCTGCAGGGAGCTATCATGAGAAAGCTTCTCCTACCCTAGCTTGCCTTCTATGTTCAAAAAGAAAGGCATACCTCTCCTGGTTTTATGCTGCATTATCTAAAAGTTCTCATGTATTTATGTTCTGATTATTTTCCTAATTTTAATAACTCAATCCAAAAGAAAAATTTTAACATTGTAAGCCTTAGTATAATAGGAAATTTTAAAAAAAAATTAGATTTATATTAGAATTCTGATAGCATGACTAATAACAGACTTTTAAGCATGAAATACTTAAAATGGGGTAATATTGGAGAAATGGAGTTATGAGTTAAAGGAAAAGCATTATTATTAAAAGGTTGTTAAAGATATTTTCAAATTTTGGATGCTAAATATGAAATTGCTATCTACATTCCTTTGGACAATGGAAGTATATAATTGGTACCTATGTTCCTTTGGTGATATACAAAAGCCTGCATTAATACTTTCATTGTAAATTGTCCGTGTTAGCTACATGCCAGAATTATATTCTTTGCAAACTAAACACAGGCAAGAGATATTAAATCTCATATTCAAAAAGTTCAAGGAGATATATACTTTTTTGTTTGTTTTTTGAGACAGAGCCTCAAGCTGTTGCCCTGGGTAGAGTGCTGTGACATCACAGCTCACAGCAACCTCCAACCCCTGGGCTCAAATGATTCTCCTGCCTCTGCCTCCCAAGTAGCTGGGACTACAAGCACCCACTGCAATGCCCAGCTAGTTTTTGGTTGCAGCCGTCATTGTTCTTTGGCAGGCCCAGGCTGGATTTGAACCTGCCAGCTCAGGTATATGTGGGGGGCACCTTAGCTGCTTGAGCCACAGGCACTGACTAGTTTAACCTGTTAAAGTAAGCAGAATCTACCTCCTAGATTTAGAAATCCAGTAGTTTTCTAAAATTGTTTTAGGAGTTATATGAGTAAACAAACTTGCCTCACTCGTTATAGCCATGAATGCATGAAGACTGGATGCATGAATAAACAAGTGAATGAAAAACTGAAAGCAAGAAAACCCTTCCAGGGTAAATGAAAACAATAGTTTCTCTTTTCCTGCCTGGATTCAGTTTCTCAGCTCCTCCTGATCTTGGAGAAATACGCATGTGGAAAATGGCAAACAAGAGCCCGTCCTAGATGTGAGGCACAGCTCAGCCCAAGCCTCTCCTTTGTTTTTAGTTCAGATGGCCTATGGCTGAATGAATGGCTTATAATGCATTTCCTTAAAGCCCACGTCTTGTCTTCATTTTGTCATCTGCAAAATGGATATAAAACTTCACAGTCAATGACAGTTGGAGTATTTATTTTACATTATGGGGGAAACAAGTATGGTATAGTAGAACAACACTAGGCCTGGATCATGAAGACTTCAGCTGATGTGTGAATTTTGGTATTAACTGGTTGCGTAATGTTCATCCAGTGTCTTCATGTCTCTCCACCACAATTCATCTATAAAAAGGAGATGGTGATAACTATGAGCCTTACGTGAGATCATGGATGTCAATGTCCTTTGTACCTTTCAGGCCCTCAGTAAACGTTTGCTGAAGTACTAGTTTAAAATGCATCTTGGGTGCATCTCCCCCTGCCCTAAGAGCTTCTCTTTACTTTAACAGGTTAAACGAGTCGGCGTCGATGACTGCACAACAACATGGGTCTTGATCACATAAAAGAGCTTACTAAACATCCTAATGAAAGTATGTGGAACATTTGATTGTTACACATTAAGAGTTCCACGTCATCCCCCACAAATGTGGTTTGTGTAAACTCTACAAATAAAAGTTTTGTGGACATTTCATCTTTGGGATCTACTGAAGCAGTCATTGTCAAATATTTATCGTCAACAAAACTATTAAGTATTATATAAAATATAAAACACAGGCAACATAGCTTCCTGCCAAAGCGGTTAGTGAATCCGCTGTCTTGCAAGTGTAGAGCACTGACTGACCTCCCAACCTAGTGATTAGAAACGGACCAGTCACACACTCCCACCAAGTGCTTTCTTTCTACCACTCAATGACAGGCCTGTCATCAAAACTGTGGTGGAAGACGGCCTGGAATTTTATAAGCAGGGGTGATGATCAATTGAAGTGAAATGCTTGTGTAAAGTGCCTAATGATATTTTAAAGTTTTTGTTCATTACTGAGACATTAATGAGTAGAATAGAGAAAGACTCTGGTTGCATGTTAGACGCTACACTGGATCGGAGTTGCTTCTACACTAAGACCACCAGTTTTCTTTGAAATCAAGATTGCTCACTGAGCACTTCATGCATTTACTTTAAGATGAGAGATGAATTTCAAAATGAGTCTTTTGATAGTCTCTGGAGAGTAACTTTCAAGCTATATTCCTATAAAGACTAAGAATCTCTTTCCAGACCCCAGTGAAACTGAAGGAAATATTGATTGTAAGAGGACGAGAAAGGAAAATCAAGTTTCTGCAGTGTAACGACGCTGGCCGAGTGTCTTCCCGGATACTGTCTCACTGCTCTTCACTGCACCACGGTGGGGCGGACACCGTTCCTCTACTTCAGAGATGAAGGTACCAAAGTTCAAGGAGTTTCAAGTAGGGGCCAGAACTTGAGTCCTTGTCTATCTGAGACAAAGCCCATCTTCTTTCCTTTTCACTTTATTAATTCTAACTGTGGCTCCAAAAGGTGGATGCTCAGAAAAATAGGGGCTATGCAGGCAACATTAGCATTATATCCCAATGGAAGGATCTAGAGCAGTGGTTCTCAAGCGTGGCTGCACATAGGAACCACCATTTCTCCTTGCTTGTAAAATAGTCCCTTAGGGCAGCATTTGTCAACCTATAGTGGGGTCAGAAGTTTGTTAAAATAGCTTGCCAGACCCTGTCCCCAAAGTTTCTGATTCTGTACATCTGGGGTTGGCTTAAGAATCTGCATTTCTGACAAATTTCCTGATGCTGCTGTTGCTGCCAGTTGGGGACCTCACTTTGTGAGCCACTGACACAACATTGTTTCTCAAAGTGCAGTCCTGCTCTGGAGTGTCCAGGTTGGAATTAAGTGTGGACTCAGATGTAGGTGCCTGGCCCATGTCTATAGGATCAGACCTCAGAGGATAGGGACCAGGGATCTGGCACTTAAAAAGTGTTCCAGACAATTCTTCTTGCTGAAGCATGAGAACTGTCACCCAATGGGTCTTTAAGCTCCTCGATCTCATCTAAGGCTGGCTTTTAACTATTGTCTCTCTTTTTTTTATTGTTTTTTATTAAATCATAACTTTGTACATTGATGCCTTTATGGGGTTCAGGGTACTGCTTCAACATACAATGTGAAATTCTTACATTGAACTAAGTAACACATCCATCACAATTATACTCATATCTTAATAGTTTTGTAATGAACCATTGCATCATGCACATTAGGTGAGGTTGCCCCAGATACCCCCCCTCCTCCCATATCCTCTCACCTCTCCTATCTCTCCTCTTCCCTTCTACTTTCTGGACTATAGTTATGAAGCAAAACTCCACTTACAATTGACCATTAGCTGCTGCTATGACTTGCTTCTGGTTATTTAAGATGCCTATAAGGAATCTTCTAGTCCATGTTTCATACTTAACACAAAGCAAAGAGAAGGAGATATTTATTCATTTAATTTTTTTTTTAACTCTGAAGCTGCCTCTGACTCGTCGCTGGCAAAGAGGCCTGACTGACTAGTGTTTGGTTCCCCAAACAAATGGAATCAGAGGAGAAAAGCCTTGTGTAAGACAGCCTGCTCCCCTTCCTCTCTGCCTCTTCTGCCTCGACTTTTTACCCTCAGCTGTTCAGTTCCATCAACGTCTGTGAAAATAAAGCTCAGACTCTGAGTTGAAGGGGGTTTGGTGGCCTGGTGTCCTGTTCCTGCAGCTGGGAAGCCACCTCGCCACCACTACAGCTTCCTCAGAGCGGGAAGAGGTTTACCAAAAGTGCCATTCAAAGGCTGAAGGCGGGAAGCCAGACCCAGGCCCGGATGTGCCCTGGAGAGCTGCAGGTGCTTCCTGCCGGCCCCCACCCCTGCCTGCCCTCAGCTGTGGGCTCCCAAGGGAAGCCAGCTGCCAAGATGAGTATTTATAGCTGCTGTGGCTGGCTGGTTCCCACCCGGTTCTCACCAGGCAGCCTGTGGATTCGAGCACCACTGGCTGATAAGAGGAGGCAAGGATGGGACGGCTGAAGTGGGGATGGCCCAGCTGTCCTCCCTGAAGAGCTGCAGATATGAGTCCCCTTGATCTGAGGTTACAAATACAATGGACTTGCAAAAAAGGAAGAAATGAAGGTCATGGGCAAAAATTTCCTATTGTTCTTTTATGGTTCCAAGTCCACTGTTTGCTCAAGAGAACCCTGCCGCAGGAGGACTTGTGCTCCCATCTACAGAAGTGACAGTCTGCTTGTAATGAATGTGGAAAAGTCTATGATCTCCCAGTGCCAGCCCTGCCCAGAGGCTGTAAAACTGAAACCAGCTTCACTGTCCAAATTCTTAAGGCAAATCAGTCACCACAAACAATGGCCCCCTTTTCTCTCTCATCTCATTTAGGCCAAAGGGGTTACAGAAGACGGCCAATGTAACAGCTCTCTGCGGCTACCTTGTGCCCCAAGGACAGCCCCTAAGTTCATTCAGGTGGCAGGAAATGCACGCCTTATGGGGGTGTCCAATTATTGATTTAGGGGAGAAGCCCCAGTATCCTCACTCTCATACAAAGAGTATTGGGTAGTCTGTGAAATACCTTGTCAGAATTTAAAGGTGGAGCCCAGCTCATTAACTAAAGTTTCTAGGTGAAATCGTTAAATCTCCAGGGGGAAACCAACAAAGCAGTAAGTGTTCCGGAAAGGGTTTCACTTCCTAACTGGCAGCGAGCCTGAGATCAAAACCTGTTACACAGAGTCACAGATGAAATTCCTGTAAGAGGCACAATCCATCCTATTGTTCCATCTGAGGCCCTTATTTCTCCCAGGGTTGCCATTAGTGGCCAAAGCAGAGGGTCCTCTACAGCTGATGGGACATTTTCTCAATGGGCATGACTAGTGTGTCTACAAAAAGTCTATAGCCCCTGGAATCTTCATGGTGGTTGTAATGCAGAAAGCCCTTCCTGAAAGCATAAGGGAATTTATACACTAGACCCTCCATAGCTGACCACCTCCCTACGTTGACCTCATTTTCATAGAACTCACATGTACCACATACATGTACGTATGAGCACAGTAGGCCTAGTTCCTTACGTTCCCCACCCCATATATTGACCCATTTGTTACAGTCCCTTGGGTGGTTAATTATAGAGGTTCTACTGTATTTTACTTTTCCCTTTTTTATGGGGAAGTAGACAAAAGTAAAAGGACAAACAGTTTGAGGTGATTGAAGTCCACATAATGGTTAGAGCTAGGGAAGCAGAATAATGAATCTCCAGCCCTTAGCATGCACTTTTGGGTCACCATGCATAGAGCTATGTGCTTTGCCTGTGGCTTCTCATTAATCCTCATGATGCCCCAGTGATGGGCATAGCTGCACCGGAGGAAACTGGGACCTGGAGAAGTTGAGGGACTTGCTCTTTATCACTGGGGGAGGACAGCAGAGTTGGGATTTAAACCACTGTCTCCCCAAGGCCCCCGTTCTCTGACCGGAGCCCCAAGCAGAGATGGGCCATTGGCTCCACGGCTGGTCTTCTGCAGGAGTTGGTCAGGCTGTGTGTCTCTGCTTTCCTTACATCATCCAGATGTGGGGAAACCAGGGGAATGGGACTCAGCACCCCCAAGACTCAGTTTGCAGGGACAGGGACACTGTTGAGACGTCCCTTGTCCCATTCCTACAGACTTCAACGCAACCTTCGCTGACCTCACTGCTTCCCTGGCCTGCAGTTTGACTGGGTGACTTTCCTGGTGCTCTATGCAGATCAAGTTCCTGGCGGCTCCAGCCAAGTGGAAGTGTTTTGCCTGGCTCCTGTGTGCGCTGGTGGGGGGAGCTGAAAGCAGAAAAGGTGGCAAATGGCAACCCCTGGAGCTGCAGGGGAGTTAGGAATGCCACACTGCTGCCTTGCCATAGATGAGCTGTTGTCCTCTGGGAGTTGCTGGAGGCAAAAGCTGAATCCATACAGTGTGGGATGGGCACAGCAGTGGGAGAAGTTGTGGTGCATAGCACTGAAGATCTTTGAAGTCAGGTGAGATGATCATTTGTATATTTTTTGGTTAGGTAGGACGTGTTAAGTTTTAGGCACGTTCAGAGAGAGCTTCTCCTCCCTGCACTCATGGTCTTCGGTTTCTAAGTTGCCTGGACAGGATGTTTATGTCTTGTTTGTGTCATTTATGTCTTGGATGTTTCCTCTTGTATCCCCAGGATGCCACAGGGGTCCTCCCATACAGCAGGTGCTTAATTAATAGTTATTGAAGTAATTGAGTACATGAATGCCTAATTGAATAAGTTAATCAATCAACCATTAATCTTAAGTCCTCAGTTTCAGAAGCTATGGGAGAACACGACACTGGAATTTTCTCTGTTTGTAAAAACACTGTCATTTCCGAGCTATGGGAAGTGTGTCAGTTTGGGTTCTGTAAGAAGCAAGTTTGAAAGGTGCAGGTTAATGGGGGGAAACGCCTATGAAGGACAGAGGAGGCAGAAGCAGGATTAGAGGGGAAGGTCACTGTGCAGAGCTGACGCTGCTGGAAGAAGAGCAGGAGCGAGCAGCCGGGGAGGAGGGCGCCTCAGGCTGTAAAGCATGCGATTCCCACCACCCCTGCGGCAAAAGGAGCCATCAGCCGGTCCAGCTGCTAGAGAAAACCGTGGGAAGAAGGAGGGCGCAATAATGCTTATCACTTTCCTTCTCCAATGATGTCTTCTCGTCCTGTGTTCCTTCCACGTGGCGAGCAACTGTACTGCGTCACCCCTATATCTGATTTATTCCCAGAAACACTACAAATCCTCCCCCTTACCCTGGAGGCAGCCCACAAAACCCTGGCCCTCTCTCAGTCTTGCTTCAGTTTCTCTCTCCCTATGCCTCAAACTCAACACGCCCAGCCTCCCTGGAGTGTGTTCCTTCCCCTGACAATTTCCTTTCCTAAGATTCCAGGTCTGTCCAGCCTACATGGTCAGGTCCCACAGTTCAGAATCTAACATTCCTCCTCACCTCTCCCTGAGTTGCTTTGCTGACCAGCCCCCTCTCCACCCCCAACATTTGGGTTAGGGCTCTTCCAGAGGCCTGATTCAGGCCTCACAGGATAGCACGTAACATCCCTGTTTTCCCCAGAGAGAGTGTCCAGTGATCAGTGTCTGAGTAAACAGCCCAAACGAGGAAGCCTCTGCTATTGGCAGGGGGAAACAGGTCTGTTTTCTAGACTCTGCATCTGGCAGTGGGTGTGCTGTGTAAGTTGTGGTGTTTACTTATGGGAAGTCCTGTCCCTTGGAAAGTGCTGGTTCCAGTGCAGAACCTTTCAATGCTGGACGTGAACATAAAGCTGTGTGGTAGCCACTTCCTCTCACAGTCGTACGTTTATCCATCATCTCTGCAATGAATACACTGCTGTGTTCATTTACGCATTTGGTTTTGGTTTTTATTCATTCCACAAACATTTACTGAGCGCATTTACCCAGAGAGAGGTGCACAGAGAGGGCTTAGGAGTGTAGACTCTGCAGTCACACTGCCTGGGCACAAAGCCCAGCCTGGCCCTGGTCTAGGATGCAGGACCTTCATTAAATTACTTATCCTCTTCTGCAGTTATTTTTTCTCATCTGTAAATGGGGATAATTAGGATGTCCCACCTGAGAAGTTACTGAGGATTAAAATATCTGAACAGTATTATCTTGGCACAGAAGAACCAGGAAACAACCTCAAATCCTTGCTCTCAAGGAAGTTCCAGTCAGGGGGTAAACACTGATGCACAAATAATCCCAACACTGGCGTGAGCTGTGGCTACAGTAAACCCAACGCTTGTCCGACTTTTGGAACATTTTAAAATAGGAAGGAGATACTACAATAATGAACACTACATCGTTTTTGAAATTACATATTGACTAACAAATTTGCTTCAGCCTAGTTGTAAAACAATAAATTGTGCTATTCAAATGAATATGAAAATAAACTCTTTTTACAAACAGAAGATAGCAGCAAAAATTACAGCAAATTTTTTAATAATTTTAAAGTGATTAAGAAAATATAAGCAGAATAAATATTTTGGTACACAGTCACATAGTATAATCAGTGTCTCAGCCATATTTGAGTCTAATGTAAGTTATTGGCATTTTTGAAGAATGTATTTATTTCAATGTCTTTTTGTTTTTAATTTTTTTTTAATAAAATTGCCTGCCATATTATTTACAGTTGCATTTTTTTTTTCCAGTTTTTGGCGGTGGCTGGGTTTGAACCCACCACCTCCGGCATATGGGGCCGGTGCCTTATTCCTTTGAGCCACAGGCACCGCCCTATTTACAGTTGCATTTTATGATGGATAAACTTGAAATGAACCTTTCTCTGTGGTTCAGAATATTTTCAATTGAGAAAATATTCTCTCTACGGGTGCTGAATTATACAGTAAGCTCAGAAAAAAATGCAGTTACATAGAAGCTATTCTCAGTTTGGATGCCTTTATACTGAATTGTGTTAATATTCCGGCACAAATCACTTTACAAGGAATGCCTTTTGCCCCTATTCATCTTTATTCAACAAATATTTTTACAAGGTACAGCTTGTCCAATCTATTTCTATTTATGATGATTCTTTTGAATGTTTCACCAAAATTAAATGTTGTTAAATCACAGGCCTTTCAAATTACATTCCATTTCACCACAGAATACAAACTAATCCAATTAAAAGCAGGAACTTCATCAAAAAAATCCTTCCCACAAGTCAAGGTAGTATATACCTCTGAGCTCCCACAATTTAATGTGTTCATTTCGTCCCTTGCTGTGGTAGAGACAATTTCAACCTGTCCCTAGGTAAGCATGTTTTAGATAATTACAATTCTTAAAAAGCTTCAAAACCTGAAATGTTTTTGTGCTCCGTTGATTGAATAATGTATTAAAGTAGTTCAACTAATTTTCATCAAAATGAAACCCATATTCAAGGAATTATTCCAAAAGAACTCAATAGTCTTCTACAACATGTAGGTTGATACACAAAGTAGTTCTTCAAAGGTTCAATGTTTCTAAAATCAGACTGCTGATGAACAGCAGAAAAAGAAAACGTGTGCTACCAAGCCGAAGTTTTTGTTACTATTATTGAGGCATGGTTTTTTGTTTGTTTGTTTGTTTCATTGGTGGTATTTTTTTTTTTAACTGGGGGAAGAAGGGTTGGTTGAATACTTAATATAAACTCTGTCACGAGAATTTTGTACTTTAGTTATCTTGTTTCCATACAGAAATATTTGAAATTTTTGATGATGACAGTTTCTATTTCCTTCTGGGGGATATCACAGTGGTTTGGACACAATTATGAATTTATGTGCTCTACAACCATTTCCAAGTACATTCTGCTCTGTAGCTTTCTTAATTTAGTAAGAACATTATTTTTCCATGAATATGGCCCCCCCAATTCGTGTTTCTATTATTACTGCAAAAATCCATCTTATCTTCATTGTTGAACTTTTGAACTGAATTTATAACAGCATTCCCAACAATGTCAGCTATCTTACCTAAGAAAAAACTTCCAAAAGCTTTACTTAGATTTCATGAATTATGTGGGAAAAAAAGTCATATCATCACTGGAATTAACCAATTTTCTCTTTGAGCTATCTGAAGATTCTAATGTAAAAAGAGCTTCACGGAGCTGGTTGGCAGCTGTTCTTTTGCTAATGTAGCCGGCGTATATAGTGCTATTGGTTGTTTGCCTTTTTTAATGTATACACTTGGAATAAAAACAGGCAAAATTAACTTAAAAGAATTGTTTGATCTAAATGAAAAGTCGTGCTTCACAGGGCAATATGTAAACACACTCTCTGCAGCTGTGTGAAATTGTTTGAGAGCACAGCCTTTTCAAAACAGTTCTAATGACTGATGATTGGGGGTACTTCAGTAGATTAGTGTCTGGTTTTCAGGTGATCAATGATGGACACCCCCCCCCAAGGATGCTGAGTGAAAGCCATCGCATCTTTTGTTATTTTGTACAAGTTATATATTTTTCTTGATACGTGGAAATGCACGACTTAGTTTTTCATTTGACATGCACCTTTTGGGTGGAGGGATGTTATTCAATTCATGCTGGAAACACTTATTGCCAAATGTTTCAATAGTATTGCCAAATAGTAAAACAAATAGTTGATATTGTATCCCATGTTATAAATGAAAAACCTGCAAGAGTACTCTTAGCCTCTAATTCTCATGTATTTTACACAGATACCAAATGTATCGTTTCCTTTATTTTCCAGACCACGCTGACTAGAGACCTAGAGGCTTGGTGAATCTTTCAGGTCATTACACTGGCCAGGACACAACCAGCGGGCACATCACTTATTTCTGGCAGGAGCAGCGGTATGGAATCCATCTTCCACTACCTTCCAAGATCAGAAGAGTTAGACATGCTTCATTTAATCATCAGTAAGTCCTTAAAAGGGATGTGTTAGTTATCTCATATTCCAAATGTCATCTAGAAAAGCTTGGTAAAAGGCAGAAGGTACTGCTGATCAGCTTTCAGATGTAAGCATGCATTAAAGTGGGGATGTTGTTTACCGCTTATACACCTTACGTATTTCCAGAAGCTAGAAATTAACAGGGGACATCTACCAAGCCGACTCCAAGTTATTTCAATGAAATCATCCCCAACAGTATTTTATAGAAAAATAAAACATCTGGGACAAGTCATACTGTTCCTTGGGAGGGGTACCCAAAAGCAACAGAGATTTCTTAGGACAGGAACCACCTGAGCAGAACCTTAAAAGCTAGGTTAAAAATTGTCAGGTAAAGTAAAAATTTCTGCACAGCAAAGGAAACAAAAAGCAATCTATGGAATGGAAAAAAATTATTTCTAAACCGTAAAGGAATCATATCCAACATATATAGAGAATGCCTATAACTCAGTAACAAAATAACAATCCAATTAAAAAATGGGCAAAGGAAATGATCCAGGAATGGGGAAACTTCAGCCATAAGGCTGAATTCTTAAGTGCAGCCTTTTAACTAAATCCAAATTTTAAAGAACAAATTTGATTTTTAAAAAATACATGGAAATGACCAACATCACTAATTGTCAGGGAAATGTAAACTAAAACCCTGGTAAGATATCACCTCCCATCAGTTAGGATGGGTAGAGGTAGTCCCCACATTACAAACATCTGACTTAGGTACAATTCACACTTATGAACAGAGGATATTGCAGGTAATAGATAAATGTACCCATTCTAACTTATATACAAATTTAACTTAAGAGCAAACCTACAGAACCTATCTTGTTCATAACCTGGGGACTGCCTGCATTACCAGAAAAGTAAAAGATAACAAGTGTTGGCGAGGATGTGGAACGAAGAGAACCTTCGTCTGCTGTTGATGGAAATGTACATTCGTACAGCCATTGTAGAAAAGAGTTTGAAGGTTTCTCAAGATTAAAAACTGAGCCACCATGTAGTCTGACAATCCTGCTTCTGGGGACGTATCCAGAGAAAATGAAGCCATTATGTCCAGGAGATATCTGCCCTCCCACACTCACTGTGGCATTATTCACAGTGGCCCAGACATGGATGCAACCTAACTGTTCACTGTAGAGGAATGGATAAAGAAAATGTGACGTATACACACAACGGAATTTTATGTAGCCTTAAAGAAGAAGGAAACCCTGCCATACTCAACAACGTAGATGACCCTGGAGGACCTTACGTTGAGTGAGGTAATCCTATATGAGGCCAACCATCCGAGGAATCTAAAATAGTCAAATTCATAAAAGCAGAGAATAGAATAGTGGTTGCCAGGATTGTGGGAGGAGGAGGAAATGGACAGGTTTCAGTTATACTAGATGAACAGGTCCCAGAGCCCAGTACAGCACGGTGCCTGTAGTTAAAGATGTCTACCTATGAATTTTGCTGAGGAGATGGATCCGGCAGAGCGGCCGCGGCTGTCCTCTGCTGGGCTTCTCTTGCCATCACACTCTCGCTTCCAGAAACATGGCCTCTGGTGTGGCTGTCTCTGACGGCATTGTAAGGCCGTCAAGCACGTGAAGGTACATAAGTCTTCCACGCCAGAGCTGGTGAAGAAGCACAGGAAGGCAGTGCTCTTCTGCCTGAGTGAGGACAAGAACATCATCCTAGAGGAGGGCAAGGAGGTCCTGCAAGGTGGTGTGGGCCAGACTGTCGATGACCCCTAGGCCACCTGTGTCAAGATGCTTCAGACCAGGACTGCTGCTATGCCCTCTATGATGCGACCTGTGAGACCAAGGAGAACAAGGAAGAGGACCTGGTGTTTATCTTTTGGGGTCCTGAATGTGCACCTCCTAAGAGAAAAATGATTTATGCCAGTTCCAAGGACGCCATCAAGAAGAAGCTGATAGGGATCAAGCATGAATTACAAGCAAACTGCTACAAGGAGGTCAAGGAGAAGCTGGGGTGCAGGGCTGTTATCTCCCTGGAGGGCAAGCCTTTGTGAGCCCCCTCTAACCCCCTGCCTAGAGCATCTGGCAGCCCCAGACCTGCCCCTGGAGGTTGCAGGCTGCCCCTTCCTGCCAGATCAGAGGCGCGAGGGGGATCCCAACAAGGGGAGGGCAATCCCTTTACCCCAAGTTGCTGAACAGTCCCCCCACCCCTGGATTTTCCTCCTCCTCCCATTCCTAATGGTTCTGGCCTTCCCAACCTGCTTTTAATCTTCTGATTCCCCTTGGGTTGAAGCAGACCAAGCCCCCCACCCTCACACCCCAGTTGGGGGGAGCCTGTATTTTTTTAACAACACCCCTACACCTCACCTGTTCCATCCCTTCCCATGCTGCCAACTTCTAACTGCAATAGTGACTCTGTGCTTCTCTGTTTAGTTCTGGGTATAGATGGAGTTTTGTGGAGATGACCCCTCCCTTTTCCCTTGGTCGAAGCCACTCATGGAAGCAGGACCAGTAAGAGAACTTTAATTAAAACAAAACACACACACACACACACACACACACAAAATTTGCTAAGGGACAGATCTTATGTTAAGTGTTCTTAACACAAAAAGACTATAAAAAGAATGAGAAAAAACTTTTAGAGGTGATGGATATGTTTATGGCATAGATTATGGTGATGGTTTCACTGGTGTATGCGTCCTCATCTCTGAACTCATCAAGTTGTATACAGTAAATATGAACAGATTTTTGTATGTCAATATCTCACTAAAGTAGTTTTTAAGTATATAAGGCAATAAAAAATTACATTGGTTGGACGGTGCCTGTGGCTCAGTGGGTAGGGTGCCGACTCCATATACTGAGGGTGGCAGGTTCAAACCCAGCCCTGACCAAACTGCAACAATAAAATAGCCAGGTGTTGTGGCAGGCACCTGTAGTCCCAGCTACTCGGGAGGCTGAGGCAGGAGAATTGCCTAAGCCCAGGAGTTGAAGGTTGCAGTGAGCTGTGACGCCATGGCACTCTACCGAGGGCAATAAAGTGAGACTCTTGTCTACCAAAAAAAAAAAAATTACATTGGTCTGTGCAAGCCTTTTATTTATCTAATTCTTATAGAAACCCTATAGAGGATAATATTATTACTCTCATTTTACATAGCAGGAAACCAAGGATTAGAGAGGCTAAGAAATTTGCTAGGAATTGGTAAGACTTCAAACACAGTCCCGTGACTCCAGAGTCCAGGCGTTCCGTGTGGGTCCACCAGCCTGGGTTCTTCCTATGTGGTGGCTCAGCATGACAATGGCAGGCACATTGGGAAATTGCAAGATACTCAGGCAAAAGCAGGATCTAATAAAGGATGCTGCTGAAGGTAGGTGGAGGCCAGGCTAACTTGAATGAAGTCTTTAGATTTGCAGAGAGCCGGTATCACACCTGTTATGCTCATGAAGCCCTTCCAGGAGAGAGCAGCCTGCATCCACCTCTCTCTCTGTCTCTGTCTCTGTCTCTGAACCCATGGTGCATATTGCTTACAAGTGAGTTTTAGATGTGGCTAAATACATACAATTTCGTGCTTTATGGGTTACCACCCTGTATAAGTTTCTCATTGTTCTACATAGGTGCATTTGGTCTTTAAAGCAAAACGTTAAGCTTCTTTAAGGCAGAGATGGATGTTACTATAGATTTCTTAATAACTCCCCCTTGGTGCTGAGCATACAGGAAATATTCAGAAAAAACACTTGTTGATGAAAGGAGGATTGTCCATAAATGGCTTTTGGATTGGATTCAATTTTTCTAACCATCTAAAATGTTTAAACATTGAACTTGCATTTGAGCTTGCTTTAATTTTCCTTTTTGACACTTAGCCGCTTTGTGCTGTGCCTCCAGCTTTGCTCCGTGCTTGGTCTGTGCCTGGTGCTTCCATTTCAGCTGCTTGTGCCATGGTTGCATGTCCTGCCTCTCTCCTGCTGTGTCTGAGTAACAGCCTCATTTCTTTCAAGCATTCAAGGCTGAATGGGTCCAGGTGTGCAAGCAGGTGACTCTTTCCTCAATGCCTCATTGGCCGTTCCCGCTGGTGTGTTACTTGATTTTAATCTCAGTTGATGAACCGTCACTGGTTTGTGTAAATCTGGCCAGATCTATGTGGGACTAGAGCTCTGGAATTATGTTGTGCCACATGGTAATCACTAACCACTTGTGGCTATTTATATATGCATTAAAATTAAATACAGGGCGGCGCCTGTGGCTCATAGGAGTAGGGCACTGGCCCCATATGCTGGAGGTGGCAGGTTCAAACCCAGCCTCAGCAAAAATCTGCAAAAAAAAAAAAAAAAAAAATTAAATACAATTTAGTCACACTATTTCAAATGCTCAATAGTCACATGTGGGTAGTAGCTACTCTATCAAGAAGCACAAATTTAGAAACTTCCTACCACTGCGGAAACTTCTGGAATACAACAAATGATTTGAGGTGAGGTCTTGAATAAATTACCAAATTCTAGGGCTAAACTCAGCCATATAAAATGGAGTTTTAATAAATGGCTCTTATTCTGGTTTATTGATTATTTAGTGTAATATTAGCAAAATTCCAGAGGATAAATTTACTTTGTAGAACTTACTATGTAATCATTTGTTTAAGTATCCATGACTGCTAACAAATCAGTGAGCTTTTCCAAGATAGGGAGCATGTTTTATCCTTCTGTGTCTGGCATAGAAAGGGTTCAAAAAATGTTCAAAGAATGCTTAGAAACTTCATTTATTTTTGTATTGCAAGCTATGGCTATTAATCTCGCAAATGATATTCTGAGATCTATCAACTCTTTTTACCTATTCTTACTATTTTTAATGCTATACCTTCTAAAAATATGGAAGAAAGAAAAAGTTCAAGAGCAACATACAAATTCATTTGAATTAAAATCTGAGAAATCTGTGGTGGGGCATAGAAGGAAAAGCCCCCTAGGGGGCGCATGTGATCCACAGAGGCATTACTTTGGGGGACAATGTGACCCTCCTTTGACTTTCTTGTGGAGTCAGTAGGAGCTGGCCTGGGGCTTTGTGATTTTGGACGGCCACAGGTGTCCTCAGCCTAAGGAAGACAGCACAGACATGGAGCTGTCAGCCTCCTGTCCCTTCCCTTTCCCTGAAGGGGCCCTCTGCCAGAGCCCTGGAATGCTTATCTGGGCTCTGCAGATCCCTGGAATGAGGTCATCCAGGAAGTTGAATCCTTTTCATACAATGATCTCTGTATCCTTGGCTTTTTGTTCTTGTGGAGAATGACCGGTGCCCCCTGTGCTTCTTACGTGGTTAGAACAGCTGTTTTGAGGCGGGTGCCAGATGTAGGCTCCTGGGTGAGTGAACACATCCCTCCCAGCTGTCAGGATAGGTCAAGTGGATGCAGGTGGGCCCTCGCTGCCCTCCACAGCCTGTCACAAAGCCACAAAGGATCAGAGGGGAGAAAGGAGAACTTGATCAGCGCTGGGCAGTCTCACACACACACTTGTATGTATGCTCACCGTCTCATCGTGACAAAGTCTGGCCACTTTTCCTCTTTAATTCATCTTAGTTGACAACCAGTTATACCAGTTCCACAAGCTCATTCTTTCCTGATGGGGTAGATGTGGGTAAGTTTTTGAAATAAGATTTCTTTAGAGTTCTAAGTCCATCTCTTCACATCTTTCCGTCTATCCTTCCTAATTGTACATGCACACCTGACAATCTTTTCTGCCCAGTAGGAATTCTCCTGTGTAGGTACCCAAACACTCACAGTTTGTGTCCCCTCTCCTAGGCCAAGATCCTCTCCCCCAAACTAGCTTGGCCTAACCTGTCCTTGTGCTTTTGTGAGAAAAAAAATATCACTCCTTGGGGTTACAGTGAGCCATTATGCAGAGGGGATAAGGGGCTGGGAATAGGAGGAGCACTCCTGGGGCCACTGGGGAAGTTTGGTCAAATTACCAGGACACTCATGAAGTCTGCCTTTTTTTTTTTTTTTTTTTTTTGTAGAATAGCTCATTTAGATTCTGTTCCATTCTGAGATTCTCTGTCTACTCATCTTTCTTCCTCTGTTTTCCTCTTTCATTTCCCAGCTGATTATTGAAATGCACTCGGAGCTCTCAGGCAGGACCTGTTGGCAGGAACAGCAGGGCTGGCAGGCTTAGCATTTTTCTACCTGAGGTTGAGCTCATGAAGCAACTGGGTGTCCTTTGCTCTTAGGGAATGACAAGGGCATTTCTCTAGAAGGAGCTAAGACTCCTATTGTACAGGTTTTACCATTGTTCACATACATAACCCATAGCATAACAAGAAGCTAGATGAGTAAACTATCAGAAACCAGGGAAGGGGAGGCTTCCTGCCTCCCACAGGCGAGGGAAAAGAGGGCAGGAACGGTGGGTTACAGTGATGTACATGGCAGGTTTTGTCTGCCTGGCATCGACTCCCCTTTTCTCTTGGTGCTATTTCCTCAGTTTTCATTTAGGCATTGTACTAGTCGAGGTCCAGGGAGGAAACAGATGGCACAGTCACAGAGTTCACTGAAGGGCTAGTCACAGAGCAGTGGGTGGATTGAGACCTGCCTTAGTCCACTGGGGCTGCTATAATGAAATACCACAAGTGGCTTATAAACAGCACAAATTTATCTCTCCAAGTCCTAGCAGCTGGGAAGTCCCAGATCAAGCTGCCAGCAGATTTGATGTCTGGTGAGAAGCCACTCCTCATGGGCAGCCACCTTCTCACTGTACCCTCCCAGGGCACAAGGGGTGGGGGTCTCTCCCAGGTCTCCTTGACAAGAGCACTAATCCCGTCCATGAGAGTTCCACCTCCTAATACCGTCAGGGATAGGGATTCTAATATATGAATTTGGGAGGAACATAAACATTCAAACAACATCTGGGGCCAGCAAAGAATGGTGGTACAGCAAGGGGCTGGGAGGCCCCAGGAGCTGTTATTACCCTGGGCTTGATGGGGTGAGGAGGGAGCGGTGTTACCGGAGCCTGGTAAGAGCTGGAGCTGAAAGGTCTTTGAGTCACTGGAAACAAGTCCTGCCTCTAGAGAACAATCACTGTTAGACCCACGGCAAGACAGGGAGTGAGCTGGGGACACAGTTGTCCTGGCCCAGTTCTCCTCCCACCTTCTGATTTTCTACTGGGGTTCCCATAAGCACATCCAGCTAGCAGCCAGACAGCAAGGGAGCCAGGCTGATGTCCTCTGAAGAGTTGGCCTCTTGGGGCAGAGAGCAGAGCAGAGGCATCGCGCCTTTTCTGCCAGTCTATGTGCTTTGGGAGAGGACCCCTCCCCCCTAGCTCCAAAACCATAGCTGTGGATTCTGCCAGCTAATCCCCAATCAACATGTTTCACCTCCCTGGCCACAGTGCTTGGGTAAGAACATATGACTCAATGCAGGCCAGTGAGTCAAAAGGGAAGTTTTTCTTTTCTTTCTTTTTTTTTTTGAGACAGAGCCTCAAGCTGTCCCCCTGGGTAGAATGCCGTGGCATCACAGCTCAGAGTAACCTCCAACTCCTGGGCTCAAGTGAGTCTTCTGCGTCAGCCTCCCGATCAGCTGGGACCACAGGCGCCCACCACAACACCCAATTATTTTTTGGTTGCAGCCATCATTGTTGTTTGGCAGGCCCAGGATGGATTCAAACCCGCCACCCTGGGTGTACGTGGCTGGTGCCTTGGCCAGTTGAGTCACAGGCCCCGAGCCAAAAGGAAAGTTTTTCTAAAGAATTTTTGGGAAAGATGATGTCTCACTTCTTAAGGAGCTTTTGAGAGAGAGAATTTTTTTTTCTTCCTGTTGGACATAAATGAGGAAAACACGAAGTCAGCTCCTTCCATCTGTTCTGTAAACACGAAGGGAGGCAGCCTTAGGATGAAGCAGGTGAAGAAACTGTACCTCTGGTGACATCCTGAGTCATCTGGCACTCACTTTACCACTGCGGTTTTCTTTCCTGTGCTGACACTGTCTCGGTATTATTTCTGTCAGTTTGTGTTGGTGCTTCTGCAACCGAAGCACCTTGACAAAGGCAGCAGGACTGAGCCTGGAACCTGGGAACTCCTTCCTGTTCAACGCACTCGAGAGGGTGGAGAACCATAGGATGAAGCAAGCTAAGTTTGGTAGGAGTAACTGCAATGTCAGTGTCGGGGAACATAAGAACGGGATCAAGTCCAAAGCCCCCAAGGGGAGGTGGAAGCTGCACTGATAGAGCCAAGGGTTCTGTGTCCTCTATAGGCAGGATGGGGGGAAATTCAGGTCCCCATCGAATGAGGAAGACCAAGCCATCTGTCTGACAGGCATAGAAGGCCAGAGGCAGGTCGGATAAGCAGTTTTGAATGAGGTAATCACATTGTTCTAGCACAGGAAACAGCTTTCTTGTTCCTTGAGAATACTTGGTAGATGAGGCAAAACCATGGTCTGTATCAGGTGTCCTCAAACTATAGCCCGCGGGCCACATGCAGCCCACCTAGGACATTTATCCGGCCCGCTGGGTGTTTTTGCAGCCGCTGCTTGTCCTGCTTAGCAGCCGACTCGTCCCGGGCCCGCAGTCCGGCCCTCCAGCGGTCTGAGGGACAGTGAACTGGCCCCCTGTTTAGAAAGTTTGAGGACCCCTGGTCTGTGCTCTCAGCATTCCCATCACAGCTCCACAGAAAATAAGCCTTTGCACTTGGCCCCTGGTTTCAGTTAGAACCAAGCCAGCCACGGGTGGAGCAAAGAGGATGAGGCGCTCACTTTGCTGTGAGCATTTGAATTATGTTGCAGTCTCAGAGCCCAGCAGTAGTCCAGGATCCAGCAAAACATATTCTTTGATAGCTTCTTTTTCCTTTGTTAGAGATCTTGATAATTCTTCTCCTCTATCATAAGGTTTAAGATGTGTTCCTGGTAGTGCTGGTGGTAATGAGGAAGAGAATGGTAATAGTACTAGTTATGTAGTATAAAGCACTTAATTTATGTCTGGTACAAACCAAAGCAGCATATGTACACTAACTCATCTTCACAATATCCTATGAGGAAATCATTTTTTCCCACTAAGCAGGTGAGGGAAGGGAGAGGTCACATGGGTTGAATTTTCAGTAACAGGAAAGCTTTTTGTCATTTGGTTCACCTATATTATTTAAAAGACTTTGAAATATTACATACATATCAAAGAATATAAATATGTATGCATTACAAAGAATGATGTAATGAATGCCCATGTGTCCACAGCTAGTTTAAGAAGGGGAACATGCCTGCACCGCTGGAGATGATGGGAGAGCAGCCCCTAAATTAGTCCCCGTGCCCTCTGCCCTTGACATAAACTTGGGTGAATTTTGTTTTGTTTTGTTTTTCTTTGTCTGGTTTTATTGCAGGTGTAGCTTCCCAATCTGTGTCAGGCCTTTCAAACCCGTCAGACAAACTCATAATCTCAACTGATGTACTACTTAAATTAACGGCTTTTTGAACATTACATACAGTAATTCCTTCTTGTCTGTGGTTTTACTTACTGGCAGTGAATTTCAGTCCAAAAATATTAAATGGAAAATTGCATATTTTAAACCAGCCTTGCATCCCTGGGATGAAACCTACCTGACCATGATGAATAATTTTTTTAATGTGTAGCTATTATTGGCTAGGATTTTATTGAGAATTTTTGCATCTATTTTTATTATGAAATTGGCCTGAAGTTCTCCTTTCTATTTGGGTCTTTGGTATCTGGGTGATGTTTGCTTTGTAGAATGTGTTGGGAAAGATTCCTCCCTTCTCAGTTTTTAGGGATAATTTCTATAGTATGGGTATAAGCTCTTCTTTGAAGGTTTGATAAAATTATGGTGTGATGCTTTTATATGGAACCAGAAGAAATCCTGTATAGCCAAGGCAATTCTTAGTAATAAAAACAAAGCTGGGGGTATCACTCCACCAGACTTTTGACTATACTACAAGGTCATAGTGATCAAAACAGCCTGGTATTGGCACAAAAATAGAGATAATAACATTTGGCACCAAACATCACCCTGATACCAAAACCAGGAAAAGACCCAACTAAAAAGAAGAACTTCAGACTAATTTCACTAATAAGTATAGATGCAAAAATTCTCAACAAAATCCTAGCCAATAGATTACAGCTGCATGTTAAAAAAATCATTCATCACGATCAAGTAGGTTTCATCCAGGGAGGCAAGGCTGGTTTAACATATGCAATTTTCCATTTAATATTTTTGGACTGAACTTCACTGCCAGTAAGTAAAACCATTTGAATTGGAGAGAAAGGAACACTTTGACACTGCTATGGGAACTGCAAAACCATGAGATGAAACTAACATCTTACAGCCACCTGATCTTTGAGAAACCAAATAAGAACGTTCACTGGGGGAAAGAATCCCTATTCAATAGTGTCGAACTGGATAACCACGTGTAAAAGACTGAAACTGGACCCGCATCTCTTATCTCTTACAAAAATTGATTCAAAATGGATAAAAGATTTAAATCTAAGAGGCATGAAACAATAAGAACCCTCGAAGAAAATGTGGGGAAAACACTTGAAGATATGGCCTGGGGAAAGATTGGATGAAGAAGACTTACATGGCAATTGTAAAAATAAACAAATGGGGTCTAATTAAACTGAATAGCTTCTGTCCCGCTAAGGAAACAACAACCAAAGCAAACAATCTTCAGAACGGGAAAAGATATTTGTATATTATGAATCAAACAAAAGCTTGATAACTAGGATCTATAGAGAATTCAAATTAATCAACAAAAACCCAACAATCCCATAGATCACTGGGCCAGACAGATGAAGAGTACCTTCTCCAAAGAAAATAGATAAATCGGGCGGCGCCTGTGGCTCAGTGAGTAGGGCGCCAGCTCCATATACCAAGTGCGGCAGGTTCGAACCTGGCTCCAGCCAAACTGCAACAAAAAAATAGCCAGGCATTGTGGCGGTGCCTGTTGTCCCAGCTACTTGGGAGGCTGAGGCAAGAGAATCACCTAAGCCCAAGAGCTGGAGGTTGCTGTGAGCTGTGATGTCATAGCACTCTACCGAAGGTGGCAACGTGAGACTCAGCCTCTTAAAAAAAAAAAAAAAGGAAGACGAAAGATGAATGGCTAACGAACATGAAAAAATACTCATCATCCCTAATCATCAGAGAAATGCAAATCAAAACTACCCTGTGATATCACCTAACCCCAATAAGAATGGCCCACATCACAGTCTCAAAGCTGCAGGTACTGGCATGGATGTGGAGAGAAGGGAACACTTTCACACTGGTGATGGGACTGCAAACTAATACAACTTTTTTGGAAGGAAGTATGGAGAACTCTCAAAGAACTCAAACTATACCTGCCATTTGAGCCTTCAATCTCATTACTGGGCATCTACCCAAAAAGAAAAAAAATCCTTTTATCATAAGGACATTTGTACTAGACTATTTGCTGAAGCTCAATTTACAATTGCCAAAATATAGAAACAACCTAACTGCCCACTAACCCTGAATGGATTAACAAGCTGTGATGTATGTATAACATGGAATACTATCGAGCCACTAAAAAAGATGGAAACTTCACATCTTTTTTTTTTTTTTTTGAGACAGGGCCTCAAGCTGTCACCCTGGGTAGAGTGCTGTGGCATCACAGCTCACAGCAACCTCCAGCTCCTGGTCTCAAGCGATTCTCCTGCCTCTGCCTCCCAAGTAACTGGGACTACAGGCACCCACCACAACACCCAGCTATTTTTTGGTTGCAGCTCATTGTTGTTTGGTGGGCCTGGGCTGGATTCGAACCCGCCAGCTCAGGTGTATGTGGCTGACACCTTAGCCACTTGAGCCATAGGCGCCAAGCCTTCACATCTTTTTTACTAATCTAGATGGAAGTGGAACACATTCTTCTTAGTAAAGCATCACAAGAATGGAGATGCAAAAGGATCGTAATAGTTTGCAATCCCACCAGCAGTGTAGAAGTGTTCACTTTTCTCCACAATCATGCCAGCATCTGTGATTTTGTGATTTTGTGATATGGGATAACCTTACTGGTGTTAGATGATATCTCAAAGTAGTTTTGATTTGCATTTCTCTGATAATTAAGGATGGTGAACATTTTTCATATATCTGTAGGCTGTGCACCTGTCTTCTTCAGAGAAACTTCTCTTCAAGTCCCTTGCCTACCCTGAAAGGGGATCACTTGTTCTCTTCTTGCTAATACGTTTGAGTTCTCTGTGGATTCTGGTTATTAAACCTTTGTCAGAGACATAACCAGCAAATATCTTCTCCCATTCTGAAGGCTGTCTCCTTGCTTTACTTACTGTGTTCTTGGCCGTGCAGAAGCTTTTTAGTTTGATGAGGTTCCAGTAGTGTATTTTTGATGTTGCTTCAATTGCCTGGGGGGGGTCCTCCTCATAAAATTTTTGCCTAGGCCGATTTCTTCAAATGTTTTCCCAACACTTTCTTCTAGTATTTTTATAGTTTCATGTCTTAAGTTTAAATCTTTAATCCAGTGAGAGTCTATCTTAGTTAGGGGTGAAAAGTGTGGATCCAGTTTCAGTCTTCTGCAGGTTGCCAGCCAGTTCACCCAGCACCATTTGTTAAATAGGGAATCTTTTCCCCACTCAATTTTTTTAATTGGCTTGTCAAAGATCATATAGCGGTAAGTAGCTGGGTTCATCCCTTGGTTCTCTATTCTGTTCCATACATCTATCTCTCTGTTTTTGTGCCAATATGATGCTGTTTTGATCACTATGGATTTATAGTATAATCTGATGTCTGGTAGTGTGATAACTCCTGCTTTGTTTTTATTTCTGAGTTATGTCTTGGCTATTCCAGGTTTTTTCTGATTCCATATTTTAGCCCAAGATATGGGGAAAGGGGAGAGGGAGGGGAGGGGAGGGAGGAGGCTGGGTGGAGGGTGATTGGTGGGATCACACTTATGGTTCATCCTGTAAGGGTACATGTGAATCTTTCTAAATGTAGAATATAAATGTCTTAACACAATAACTAAGAAAATGACATGAAGGCTATATTAACCAGTTGGATGAAAGTATTTCAAATTGTATATAGAAACAGCACACTGTACCCCATGATAGTATTAATGTACACAGCTATGATTTAATAAAAGAAAAAAAGAAAAGAATGGAGAAGCAAGAATCCAATGTACTTGATTCTATTATGAAGGCAGTAGACGAGCTAATGGGGGGTGCGTAGGGGAATGAGAAAGTGGGTAGAGGGGAGAAAGGAGAGGAATAGGGGAGCACGGTGTATGGCACACCTCTTGGGCGCAGGACACAATTATAAGAGGGACTTTATTTAACAATCAGTGTAATCTAATTCTTCATGCCCTCAATGAATCCCAAACAGAAAAAAAAAAAAAAAGAAAATTGCAGAAGTAAATAATTCACAAATTTTAAGTGGTGCATAGTTCTGAGTAGTGTGATAAAATCTTGCACCATCCCACACTGTCCCACCAGGACGTGAATCATCTTTGTCCAGTGCATCCACACTGTCTAGTCTACACCATCCGCCCATGAGTCACTCAGTAGTAATCTTGGTGATCAGTTTAAAACTCTCTCTCTATATATACACACATACACATACATATATAGTGCTTGGTACTAACTGAAGCCTCAGGAGTCTGCTGGGAAGATAGGAAGGGGCGACTGTAAACGTCATCCCTCCATGTGCATTCTCCTAAATATGCAACATGACGTGAGTTTCATTCATGCTGCTACAAGTCGCACTGGTTTACCCATTTTTCACTGAAATGTGAGACGTCTGTTTATGAGTGCACTACACTTTATTTTTGTTCTTATGATTGTTGTACATTCAGATGGAGACTCTTGCCTTTACAAACATCCCTGTGAACACTCCTATATTTGCTTTTTGTGCCCATAGGCAAGGGCTTCTCCACAGTATAAACCTACAAGAGGACAACCTGAGTTCTGGGGGTTCATACAGCCTCAATGCCCCCACTGATGACTATTTACCAAAGTGACTGGGTCAATTTACACTTCCACAAGCAGTATGTAAGTTTCTATTACACTACAGTCTTGGCTTATTCTTGATAGTATTAGATAAAAAGTATTTTTTTGGTCAATCTGTCAGATTTGAAATGATATTTCTCTAATTTGCTAATGAGTTTGAATATCTGTCACACGTTCAACATTTATGATTCCTTTGTGGAGAAAGTCCTACTCCTGCCTATAATTTGTGGTAAATTACCCTGAAAAATTTTCTAGTACCACCCTAACTTTGGCCATATGTGTTTTGTGTGTTGTTTAGCGGTGGATTTGCTTAGCTCGCGTTTTATTTAGTATTGTTGCATTTGTGTTCATGAATGAGATCATTGTACAATTCCTCTAGTACAAGTCTCGTCTTGTTTCGCTACATCAGCTTAGGAAGTTAGTTGGATTGTTCCAGCTTTCCTCCTCCTGCCTTTCCCTCCCTCCCACCTCTGTCTCCCTGTCCCTGTTCTTCTTCTCTTTCTTCTTCTTCTCTAAGAGGTTGTAAGATCCACAAATATTTGTTAGAACTTACAGGTGCTTTCTTTTCAGGAAGACAAAACCCACAACGACTGATTAAATTTATTTTAAGGTTATAAGAACAGTCAGCTTTTCTATTCTCGAATCAGTTTGGAAAGTTAGACTTTTGCAGAATTTGTCTATTTCATCAAAACTCATCGGCATAACATTTGTACTAGACTGTGGAGTATGCACTCTCCCCGCACCCCCGAAACAGAAGCACCCATTCCTACTGATGCTAGGAGTCTCAGCAAATTCCTCTCTGGGGATTGCCCATGGCTGAAAGAGCTGCCTTGCAAAGATCAGGCCCATTTCTCGGAGCTGACTGCATCCCCCATCAGGCCAGTGCATCTGTATAAACACCCAGCACTTGCCTGAATTCTGAAAAATTCTGAAGGCCACGGCAGCCCTCCAGAAGCTCTTATAGGATTGGCCAAGGTCATCATCCTGGCAGTTATGTCCCAGTTCAGAACCAGATTTGTGGTAACTTGCAATGCTTTCCTTCAAATCTTACTTATTATTGTGTTCTTTCATTTCTAGTAGTTGTCTGTCTGTGGCTTGTTTTCTTGTTACTGCAGCAATTTTGCTAGAGGTTTGTTAGTTTTACCAACTTTTTTTTTTTTTTTTTAGAGACAGCATCTCACTTTGTCGCTGTCCGTAGAGTGCCGTGGCATCACAGTTCATAGCAACCTCCAGCTCTTAGGCTTAGGTGATTCTCCTGCCTCAGCCTCCCAAGTAGCTGGGACCACAGGTGCCTGCCACAACGTCCAGCCATTTTTTGTTGCAGTTTGGCCAGGGCCGGGTTTGAACCAGTCCCTCGGTATATGGAGCCAGCGCCCTACTCTCTGAGCTACAGGCGCCACCCAATTTTACCAATTTTTTCAAAGACTCAATATTAGTTCCATCAAGCCTCTCAGAGTTAACTTTCTCATCCTCTTCATTAAATTTCCTGCCTTCTACTTGCTGACATTACTTTCCTTATCTGTCCTAATATCTAACGGTGAATGTTTAGCTCATCCCTTTTTCAGACTTTCTCCTGTTTAACATGAGCCTTTTAAGGCTTTAAATGTTATTTTAGCAGCAGCATTTCCCCCTGTAGGTTATGATGCCATCACGGTGATATTCCACATCTAAATCAGTGACTGCCACTAATTCCTTTACCTGCTTCTCCCTTTCCTCCCCACTTCAGAAAAACCTACTCTATTCTTCCAGTTACCCTGGCCACAATCTCACAGTCACCTTTGATCCTCTCTTTCTCTTGCAACCCATTTCCAACCCATCAGGAAGTCCTTTTGGCCTTACCAGAGTCTGGCCCTGGCTGCCGCCTCCATTGCACTAAGAGGCCTATGGCATCAGTCACCACCCTGTGCTTGGCCTGTGTCCACACCTGGTGTCCCATGTCCTCCTGTTCCCCTGCAGTCTGTTTTCCACATAGCACTCAGGGTGAGCCACATGGTAACTCAGCCTTCAATGTCTCTCCATCTCTTTAGAATAAACTCCAGGGTGCTGGATGGCCCACAAGGTTGTCCACAGTGTGGGCACCTACAGTCCCTTGGACCCCATCTTCTATGCTCTTTTATGGCCCACTCTGCTCCACATACCTCCCTGCTCCTCAGACATGCCCAGTTTTGGGGGGTTTGCACTGATGCCCCCTAAATATCTGCATTGGTCACTTCCTCATTTCTTTCCCATATCCTTCACCAAACAAAATCAAATTATATTCCATTTAGTCCCTTACTATCCTCCTTACTCTTACTTATTTTACCTCTTAGCCTTCCTCCTTGCCTGAGATACCTTTTCTGTTTGTTTCTTGTCTGTCTTCCGCTGTTAGAATGGGAGCTCTTTCAAGGCAAGTCTTATCTACAGTGTTTACCTCTATATCTCCAATGTCCTGCTCAGAGCCTGGCATGGAGTAGGTGCTCAATAAATATTTGAATGAATGAATGAATGAGTTGAGGTTGGCTTAATGTTACAAATTCTTCGTGAGGGGGCTGCTTCTCCTCTAACTCAGCGCCACTGCCTCTGCATGACAGTTTTGTTCTTGTTTTTATTGTTATTCAACTTTCCTGTGAAGGTGCAGTCGCCCTTTGGAGACGTAACTTAATATGTGAAGCTGGGGTGCAGGAAGGCAGCCTCTTCTTTGGCTTTCTCCCTTTAAGGCCCCAAGGCTTCATCTTCTGTCTTCTCGAGTGACAACTGATAAATGTCCTCAGGCAATCTTTGGCTTCACTGTTGTTGTTTTTAAAACTCTGAATTCATGCTTTTCTCTTTTCTTCTTTTTTTTTTTTCCTGAGCATTTCCCATACATTCTTGTGAGCCAAACGATGCATTTCGATTATTGATTTATTTTATTTTGAGTTTTATGTTAGAAGTTCAGCTGATCTGATCTGCCATATTATTGAATAAGAAACTCTTCAAACTTTCCATTTCTTTAATGTAGTACCCAAGAGCCCAAAGGAGTGCCTTGACCAAAGTGTCACTGTAAATGAAATTGCTGAGACCAGCCCTGGGGATTCCTCTCCTCCAGGGCAGTGCTTGGCTGCATGACTGGGCTGCTGCCTGCCCTGTTTCCTTCTCTTTCCTTCTTGGTCTAGGGGTCTGGATAGTCCTAGTCTAAGGAGAACCCCTAGGCAAAGAAGACAGAGAGGAAAAACGACAACAAAACCATAGTCTCCCAGTTTCAAGAAAACTGTTGAAACCACTGAGCCATTTGTAAATACATAATGAAAAGTAGCTCTGGGAATCATGGCTGATTTCAGCGGGGAAGCTTTTGTCAGAAGCTGTCCTTTTGCTATTTCTCTGCACAAAAAGCTCATTTTCCTAACGATTTTTACTAAGTCTACAGCTGGAGGCCACCTCCCTCCAGTTCCTGCAGTTCTGGGATGATTGTCAGTTAGAACACAAACATTGGTACCTTGATAATTATAGAAGGTTTTTAAAAAATTATTATTGGCTCTGGTGAGATGGTGTAGCTAGAAACAGGCTACACTTTAAGCAAAATGGCTGTTAATCAGTTGAAAACTGAGACGTTCAGTCAATCAATCACTCTTGCTTCATATGATTCCAGCTGATTCTTTCAATTTTAAAGCTTATTTGTCTCATTGCATTGACTGACTTTGAGCCAAACTTGACTTAATTGCATGGCTGCTTTTGATATATGGTAGACAGTGATTGCTCTGTTGGGCCATGATCAGATGCAACCAACAGGCCATGGGTCATAGTGGACACCCCAGTTGGCAGACAGCTTGCTGACTTTTCTCTTGCAAAATAACTTACTGGCAATCTGGTTTTAAAAACATGTGAACAAAACAGAGTATAACATTCTCTTCAGTGAGTTACATTTTAGCCTGTAACACCAGATTATTGTGCCATTTAACCAAGGATGGAGCTCAGATAGATAATGTTATGATGACCTTAGAGAAATATGCAATGAGCTATCCTGGAATACTTACCTTTGTTTTTGCTTTAGAGAGTTCCTTTATTTATAAAAGCATTAAACTATGTCTTCTGATTACAAAAGTATTATTACAATAAATATTTTGAAAATTCTACCTACCCAGAGATGGTGACAATTAATACTTTAGTATATTTTCTCCCAATCTTTTTTCTACATTTTTTACTAATTGAGATGATACTGTAATTTTTTCACTTGCTTTACATTCTGATCTTTTTTCCTTCACTGAATATGATGACTCTAGTATTTTTCCATGTTATTTTCAACTCTTTGTAAATATTTTTAATGGTCACATAATATTCCCTTAATGAACGTAGAATGGTTAACTCCAACATTCTATTATGGTTAGACAGTCTTGTTATTTGTTATCATAAATACTACTCAACTGTACATCTCTATACATTAAGATTTTTCCATATTTTAAATTGTTTTCTTAAGATAGCATCCTATAATTATGGTGAAATTATTTAGCCAAAGGATACAGATTTTTTTAGGTGCCTGAGACAAATGGCCATTGTTTTCCTAAAAGGATGTCCTCTGTTACATGTAACCCGACAGTGCACAAAAGGACTTGTCTCACTATACTAAGACCAGTATAGAGTACTATGCTTTTAAAAGTTATTTTGTATTTTAATTGGTGAAAATTATAGTTTTTCTAATTTACTTTTTTTTTAACTATTCTTAGACTTGAATATGGTTTTCTTTTGTTTATTAGTCATTTTTCGAGGGGATGGCGAACTAGTCAGTTTATATATTGAGATTTCACTACTTTTTTCTCATCAGTTTATTTGAAATCTTTGTGCACTAATTAAATTAACTTTTCGGAAACATCACTAGTCTAGCAAGGGGGAGGGGAAAGGAGGAAGGAAGGCGATTGGCAGGAGGAGGAATGGCTTTTGGCCGGATCTCAGGAGGGATGGGAGTTGGCGGGATCTCACCTAATGTGTACAATACAAGGATGTTCAGCACACCCTCTGTGTGAAGCCCTCAGCTACAACTTGAACTTTACCTTAGCAGTGAAAACAATGTGACCTAAATATTTGTACCCTCCTATTATTCTGGAATTTTTTTAAAAATTTAAGAAACAAGTAAATTAGCTTTTTGTCATATGCATGGCAAATTTTTTTGTCAGTTCTTTACAGTTTATTTTCATAAAATGTATAAAATCTCTCCATTTGTATGGATGATAGCTATCATCCCTTTATTATTTTTTACATTAAATTTAAGTTTGGGAACCAGAGATAGATGGCAGGTAAACTCATTCATCATAATATTTACACTTAATGGTGTTACTGAGATACATTTATCTACCCTAAATTCACTTAACCATGTAACTTCATGGCTCTTGGTAAATTTACAGAGTTGGACAAACCTCATCCCAATCTAACTTTAAAATATTTTTCCACCCCTTCTCCTCATTCCTACTCCCAAACACTAACCTACTTTCTGATTTCCCTATTCAAGACCCTTCTTATAAATGGGATCATACAATATGTGGTGTTTTGCGATTGACTCCTTTTACTTACTGCACTGTTTTGTTTTGTTCCATAATGTAAAGATTTAAAATATTTCCCCCTTATCCCATTCCTTTGTGCTTTCTTTTTATTCTACTGAGTTTGTATTTAAATAAAGTATTTTTGTGATCTTTATTCTCCCCACATCTCCTCTTTACACACTTCAACATAAAACCTTATCTTTTTCCTTCTCCTCCAAAGAAAAATAAACATTTCTAAGCAATTGTTGTCATATGAAATGCTAAGATAAACTAATGTGGCTGATTTAAATTATTGGTAACTGCTTTACATCTTTTTGAATAATGGGATAAAAATCCTTTAAAAAAAATCATACAAATCGGTGGGTGCCTGTAGCTCAAGGAGTAGGACACTGGCCCCATGTAACAGGGGTGACGGGTTCAAGCCCAGCCATGGCCAAAACTGCAAGAAAAAAAAATCATACAATTCAGTGGTTTTATCCTCAAAGTATTCATATGAGTATTGTAATGAAGTTATCACCCAAGCCGCTTAGGGAACTACCCTTTTGAAATTGCCTTGCAAAACCTGCATTTTATTTTGGTTCTCCTATAGCAGGTGAATTTTATTTTTAGAAAAAGCATAAAGTCTTTTGGAACCAAGCATAGTAAGGTGACTGACTGAACCAGAAATATGGACCACACAGTAACACCCCCTTGCACAAACGTGCAGACACACTTACATGCACACACACTGGGTCGCTTGTCTATGTGTTTCCTAGATTAAACCAGAAAATAGCTGGGCTTTTTTTTTTTTTTTTTAGACAGGGTCTCACTTTATCACCCTTAATAGAGTGCCATGGTGTCACAGCTCACAGTAACCTCCAACTCCTGGGCTTAGGTGATTCTCTTGCCTCAGCCTCCCAAGTAGCTGGGACTACAGGTGCCCACCACAATGCCCAGCTATTTTTTTGTTGCAGTTCGGCCAGGGCCGGGTTTGAACCTGCCACCCTCAGTATGTGGGGCCAGCGCCCTACCCACTGAGCCACAGGTGCTGCCCAACAGTTAATATTTTTAAGTGGTAATATTGTTAGTTCAATAAGAGAATAACCTTCTATAGTAACATCTTTAAAGGTAAAAACATTCAAATAGATGTACTATTTCTAGCATATTTGCTTAAAACTTTATCCGGCTACTGGTAGTGACATTTCATTTCAAAGTTAACTTTGATAATTCTAAGTTCCAAGTTTTATCCATACTAAAGATGTTCCCAAGGGCAGTCCTAATTAGAAAGCCATTTTTTTTCAAGTGCAATCTAGTTATTTATTATATCACTTCCCGTTCATTCCCTGTCTCTTTAATTCAAGGAGAGAACACTATCACCCCAAACCAGAAACCAAGCTGGAATCCGAGGCAAGAAGAGCCATGAAGAAAGCACACGTGGCATCTTCCTCCATCTCGCTGAACCTGCAATCCCAGCTACTTGGAAGGCTGAGGCAGGATGATCTCTTGAGCCAGGAGTTCAAGTCTACAGCCAGCTATGTTGACATCACTGCACTCCAGCCTGGGTGACAGAGCAAGATCTCATGACTACATGCACTAGAGGTCCCATCTATGGTTCAACAAAATTCTTGTGAGTCCAAAACTTTAGATTTGAGCTCCCTACTTGAGCATGTCATGGGTTTCTGGTCTCACTGGCAACACGTATTGAACTTGAAAGACTGGTAGGGATATCTATACTTATCTTCTTCAGAATGCTAATGATTCATGTTTCTTATAAAAACATTTGGGGAAATTATTTTTTCTTGTGATTTTCTAGGCTTCCCCTCTCTGTATAGACACAATATCAAAGCTGCCCTAAAGGCCAAAAAGCAAACTTTCAGAACTGAGCTAGAATATTGATGGACCTGCTTAGGTATGTCTGAGGGTGACAGGGAAAGACCTCAAAGGGTCAACTCTACTGGCTTACACATGGAATGTAGACAAAGCAGCCTCCATTGTGAACCCTTTGACATAGTGTGTAGTTTCTGACACCTCCCCAGGCCTCAGTTTCCTCAACTGTAAAATGGGTACACAATGAAAATATTTGTGGGCACAGTGTGGCGAGGTTGCGATGCAATGCTGCCCAGCACAATGTGTGGTGCCTATTAAGCATTCAAACAGTGGTGACTGAGGCTGTTGTCATCTCTATCATCACCATACCTGACTATCCATCTTGACTGCCCTTTCAGCACCCACCATAGTGCCTATTTTAGAAGAGCACAATAATGGTATCTCATGTTAAGGTCATCTTTTCATGCTTTTCATCACTTAGCGCAGAGGTCGGCTTACTGCCAGTGTTCAGTGAATGAGCATGAAGCTAGTGAAAGAGTCTAGCATTATTTTTTAATTCATCAAAATCTTCCTGTTAAGGGCCCTGAGAGAGAGGCAGTAGAGTGTGGTGGGATGTTACAAGCACAGAGGCTAGAGATGGACGACTTGGGTTCAAATCCTCGTTGTGTTTCTTACTTGCTGTGTGTCCTAGGCTAGGCTACCTGCTTTCCCTGTGCCTCATTTTCTTCATCTGTTAAGTAACAGTGTCTTCCTCACACAGCTGATTTAAGGATTAGAGAGTTGATACTTGTAGGTGATTAGAACATGCCAGACAGATAGTAAATGCCATATGTGTATGTGCCAGACAAGGGACTCTCAAAACAGTATAGGCAGAGCCCTTCTCCTCAGAGCAGCTCTCAAGGCCTCCAGGATACAGTTCTGCCCATGGGGCATGCAAAAGCATGAAAGAAAAACCAACTGTATGTGAAGAACTGAGAACCATGATGTGCTGGGATGCGTTTACTCAGCTCTCTGGGAGAACAAAGTCCTGATTTGTAGCTTCTCCAATTTCTGTGGTTCTATTCCTGCCGTGGCTGACTTCAAGCCATCAAGGTGGCATCACTGAATGAGAGGGGGGAAAGATACACACAATTGGTTCTTGCAGGCTGACATGAGCCAGGATACAGGATATTACTGGGGAGAGCCTTCAAGATTCTAAGATTTACATAGCCTACTCCTGTGCCTCTACCCCAAAATTCTCCCAGTGAGTCAATAAATCCTTGCCCTTGAGGTTGCCATGGAGCAGAACAATTATGAAGACAGTTCAAGTTTGCTGTGTTTGTGAGAGAAATAGGCGTGGGTTGGGACTCTGCCTCACGGAGTTGTCTCCTTTAGGTGTCTCAGGGAGAAAGCCCACACCAGAATTCTAGCTTTTCCCTGACTCCCTGGGAAACTAGGAAAGTCCTAAACTTGCCATTTCTCATGTTTCCCACAACAATGGCTGTCATAATTAATATGGCGGTCGTCATTACTTTCTATACATCAGCTATTTCATGCTATCTGCCTTTCAGATTTATGATAGGACCAAATTCCTGACCTTGTGAGCAGCCTCTGCCAGTGAATCATGAAAGGAAATCAGGATGTTACTTCTGAGCACAACACTTCATTGCTAGAAGTGAATACTGTATAGTGCTCCTTCTGGCTGCCATGATGAAAAACCGTGGTGAGGTCACAGCTGTTCTGTCAACACGAACCCTGCAGGGAAGCCAGCGTGGAATAGATCCCTCAGCTGAATCATGACAGAGCAGGTAAAAATACAGATTGGCTGTGTCAATTCACTGAGATTGGGGGGATTGTTTGTTATGGAGCATAACCTGTTCTACCCTGACATAGCCATTGGCCGTGATAATCAAATGTATTTATAAAAGCGGACAGAAATGTTTTGACATTAAAGGACCCTACCCAAGGAAGGAATTAGCATCTCTACATGTGTATCAAATGAGGATAACCATTTTAAGAGAACTCATTCTTTGAAAATTACTTGCAATTATTTCTTCAGAATAGAAATTGAATTCTAAGGAACTACGCCTGCTCTCAGGGCTCACGTTTCACTTTCCTGACCCTAGACTAGAAAACAGCCAGTTTCAAGCCTTTGGGGTTAAGATTCCAGACGTGTTAGTTGAGGAAGGGAAATAGTTGTTGTTTTTATTTAGGGCTAGCAAAATCCGCCATGTAACCACAGCACCACCTCCACACAAAGAGCAAGAATGGTCATTTCTTAAGTGCCTATTTACTTACTCCTGTCCAAGAAGTTTGGGCAGAAGAAGTCTCACATCTGCAGTACCTCGCCCCCACATTCAGGGAGTTAAGGCTCATCAAAGGTGATGTGGGACAACGGCATGGCAGCCGAAACTCAAACCAAGCCTGTCATAGACGGGTCTCAGTTAGGTTTTCCCAGAATGATTCCCTTAATGTTTTAAACGCAAGTAGTCGCTTCAGCAGTGACAAGCAATGCGGGAAAGGAGATGGCATTTTTACATCTGATGCTATGGGCTGATGCTATGGGATGGCATTTTTACATCAGCTATAGGCTGATGCTATGGGATGGCATTTTTACATTGCTATGGGCAAATGCTCTCAAATCCCAAGGGAAACCTTGTAAAAACCCACCACCCAGAATTATCCCACTGAAGGGCTGGAGGAGCTATCAACACTCGAGAGTCACTGGTAGAGGGCTGCTCCCAGGGTCAGGGTGGCCTCTCACGACTTGAGGAGCAAAAGCCCATGGGCACAGAGCTGTAGACACTGGCAGTTAGAAGTCATCTCTAATGTATGACTGTCCGAGGAGATGGGTGGAGATCTGACAGCATTTGCTCCACACACTAAAGCCTGCAGTCTCTCCGCATGTCTACCCTGCTCAGCTCCTCCATCTCTGGGTAGGCTCTTGGCACATGACGTTCCCCCACCACCAGCCCTGCTAGACACAGGGAGATCGCCCTCTGGCTACAAAGGACTGCATCTGGAAGCCGCCCGGTGCTCAGCAAGTAGAGGAAAAGCTCCCAGACAAGACCTCTGTGTGTGTGGGTGAAGGTCTCCACTCTGGGTGGTGGGGAGGATAAGATGAAAACCTGCCCTGCTCTCATCACAGTGTCTGGCACATAGCTAAGGGACAATAAATGTCAGCTAGTGACGGTGTGAGGACAGCAGGTTGGGCGGGAGAGGAGGAAGAGAAGTCTGAAGGATGGAGGGAGGGAAGAATAGGAAGGGGATGGAGAGGAGTGCTTAGGGAGCATGGAGAGACAGGCCCTTGTCCCAGGGTGTCCTGCCCCAGGCTGTCAGCACCAGCAGTGCGTTCTCTGTCAATTTCTCAAGGCTCAAGGGTGGTGGTACTTTCTCATCAACCAGCACGGTCTGAGGTAGCCTCCTGAAACATCTCTAGCTTTCATTCTGCTCAAATATACATGCCTGATGTTACTCCACTAAAAAGGGCCAGACAGACACCTCAGACTGCAATTCAGTGCTTCAGAGCCGCAGCCTCGGATGGGTTGGGCTTTCTACATGGCCCCGTCTACTAAGGCCCAGACCTGGAATTTCACATTTGCTTATGAGATCTTGCCAGTTCGTAGCGTCCTGAGAACAGGAGTGTGTGCACATGCACATAGATTTAACTTGCAGGATGTATATAATTTCAGATATTCTGGAAAATAATTGCTCTTGATTAGGACAAATGGCAGTCTCTATGTCCTATTTTCACTGTAAGTTATGGGAGGAAAGCAGTGGCTTAAATCTCAGCACAGGTGTTTCAGATTAGACATAAGGAGACATTTCTTTCTCAGATGAATTTGATAAACCCCGGAATGGATTGCCCAGGGAAATTTTCAAGCCTCTTTCTCGGCAGGCTTTAAAAATAGGATAGATGTTCATCTGCCTGAGAGAGCGGAAGCATAATCCTATCTGGAGATGGCATGATGGATTGGCTGCGGGGGAGGGAGGAGAAAGGAGTTTCCTTTCTACTCAGATTAACCCAGGGAGCCTGCCGTTCCACTTTTCAGAGCATTTTCAGCATTACTGGTTTTATCTGATTTAAAAAGTCACTCATGTTCATTATTTAAAATTCAGAGAATACAGAAAGATACGAAAACGTGAAAAACAAAATCCTACAATCTAGAGGAAATCAAAAATGATTTATTTTTGATATATAGAGCAGCCATAAAGTTTGCGGGCAATTTTAAATTGTACGTGAACTTTATGGCCACCCTGCAGAATATATATATACACACAGATATATGCATCTCTAGACTTTTTATGTATAAACACAGATATCATCTACAAAAAATGGTATTATACACTGCACGCCTTTGTAGTCTGTCCAGCTTTTGTACTTGTCTTTCTTTTTTTTAAGACAGAGCCTCAAGCTATCACCCTGGATAGAGTGCTGTGGCATCACAGCTCACAGAAACCTCTAAATCCTGGGCTCAAGCTATTTTCCTGCCTCCACCTCCTGAGTAGCTGGGATCACAGGCACCCCCCACAATGCCCGGCTATTTTTTGGCTGCAGCCGTCATTGTTTTTTGGCAGGCCCAGGCTGGATTCAAACCTGCCAGCTCAGGTGTGTGTGGCTGGCGCCTTAGCCACTTGAGTCACAGGCGCTGAGCCTCTTTTGTACTTTTTGTGCTGCAGCTTCCCTTCCATGTCAATAAATACTGCTATACACTATTTTTGGTGGCCAAAGAACATCCCATGGGATGCGTTAGCCACCAAGTTTCTGTGGTGGAGGTTTGGCTTGTTTTCTTTATAATCCTTGTGCAAATGTCCTAGTGAAGTCCGCCAATTATTTCTTTTCTTTTCCCTTTTATTAAGTCATATATACATAGATCATGAATGCATTATGCATATGTGGGTTACAATGTGTTGATTTTTTATACAATTTGGAATGGTTACATGAAACTAATTACTATAGCTTTCACCTCATTTACTTCATTGTTGTGTTAAGACATTTATGTTCTATACTTGGTAGATTTGACTTGTACCCTTACAATATGCTCCATAGGTGTGGTCCCACCATTTACCCTCTGTCCAATTATTTCTTAAGAATAAGTCCCTGGAAGTGAAGTTGCTGTGTCAGGGAATGCCTTTTTCAGATTTTGCTGCCTATGGCTAGATTCTCCTCCAGAAAGGTCAGATCATAGCAATTTACATCACCACCAATAGTGATGGGCAGGGCTCGTTGCCCCATTTTCTACCCAACATTGAGTACTATCTGTTTGCTGGCTACTCTCGACATTCTGATGCACAGTTCTCTCGGTCCAGGAAATGTTGAAGCTTCTAAGGCTTCCAGTCGTTTATATTTCTTTTATTACTTGTCCTTTGTGTCCTTTACTAATTTTTCTACTTGGGACTTTGAGATATAAAACATATATGTATATCCTTTTAAACTGATGGTTTTAGATTTATTGTACAGAAGTTTGCTACACAGAAGATTATTCTTTGGACTGCATTAATTATAACTAGAATAAAATGACCTTTCAGCATCTTGGCCATAGCTGTGTCACCTGCCTCTGGGCCAGATACGTCTGAAGGGCAAGTCACCTGGCAGCGCTGGGCAGAGGGTGGAGGGGGGGTGAGGATGCACAGTCATGGCTGGTGCATATGTCATAAAAGGGGGCGGGTTCCCTGTTATTGAACAAAGTCAGAGACACTTGGTCATGAACCAAGTTTTCCTCACATGGAGCACTTGATGGTGGGTAGAGGGAGAGATGGAGAATAAACAGAGTGTAGACAAGATGGTCTTTCCAGGCCAGTCCCTTGGTTTCCCTCCATCTAGGCAGCAGCATCTGCCCTTCCTTGACCCCGTCCCCTGCCCTCCCCTTCTCTGCACAGTGCCTGTCCTAAAAGACTTTATCTACCAGGGCTATGGTTGGTTGTGTCCCTTCCTCTGTGTCAAGAAGAGAGAAGGGAACACTTTTCATATTGGTGACTTAAGGCAAGAAAGAGATGTATGCACAGTAGACAGGGGAAGGACCAGGGCATTCTGCCTGGGCTGGGGCTGCTGCTGGGGAGAACTCTGTATCAGGCTTTGTCACAAGATGGATACAACCTGGCCCCATCCTCATTCTTCTGACTGCAGATTCTCTCGGCTCGTGCCTTATCACCTTAGCTGTTTAGGGTTGCTAGTTTGTGAGTTTTTGAGAGTAAGTGATTATCTGTTCATGTCACTGAGTAAAAATCCATCTGTCTTGTCCATTTTCTGTTATTATAAATGGATACCTGAAACTGGACATTTATGAGGAAAAGAGGTTTATTTAGCTCACGGGGCTGCATCTATTGACCAGTGGTCCAGAATTGTTTTCCTACAGGGACATCAGGTGCTGCTCCTCCTGTGTCAGCCCTGCCTGGGAGAAGAGAGTCAGGGGCGCTATGGTGACATCTCCTGTGGGTAGGGAGGGCCTTGTCTCACAATGGAGATTTGTCCTAAATGTAAATGACCAATTTCTTTAGGAAGAATTTATAGAAAACCAAAAAAAAAAAAAAAAAAAATTACACTCAATTTTGTATAAAGCAAAACCTTTAAGCATTGAATTTGTATCTAAAATGTTTCCAGTGGATTAAAGGTTATGGGATAAGGTGTTGCTTTCTCATTAATGTCACCATGACCAGACCCCACAGGAACATCTGCAGGAGGCATCTGGGAACACCAAGGCCCAAAATAAACATCCACAGGACTGTGGAGGGAGTGCTCCAATGTGTGGTGGCCTGGGCCCCCACACTGCCCATCTCAAAGCTCAGAGTGGCTTATGCAGCCCCATGAGCAGGGGCTGACCATGAATTATTCTGCTGTTGGCCCATCCCCCACAGCCAAATTAGCTGAGGGTGAGTTGGGTGTTACCAGCTGCCACTATTGTTTTAGAAGATCCACCAGGCTCACTTTCCCCAGGGTACTACTTACCTTGGCCTAGACATGCTAATGAGAGGCTGAATTGTCTTTTTGAGAACTCCCTGGTCAACTAAGGAAGGATTTTTCAGAGAGCTACAAATTTCCAAACACTGAAACTCCCCAGATGTGACATGTTCATTTAGGAGATTAGATTAGGAAGGGACGATAAGGAGAGAGTGGCTTATGTATCGCCCCATCTGCCAGGCTGCCAGAGGCGTCTCCCCATCTCCTGCAGAGGAAGAGAGTGGTACCAGGGAGAGACTGGGGGGAGTATACACATTCTCACCCAAAACACATACCGGCTTGGTTATTTTGTCTAAAACCTTGTCCATTCATCCTTAGCTGATAGGTCTACTGCCTGGGCCCAATACCAAGTATGTAAAATGTATCTGGTCTAAGATGGGACCTATTCATTTTTTTTTTTTTTAAGATCCCCAAGTAACTACTGATTTTGCTTTACTTAGTGTCTGATCGCCTCTGCGTACCAGGCATTGTGATGGGCCCAGGAACACAGGATGAGCACATGGTTGGCACTGATGGATGAAGCAGTCGATTCAAACAAAATGCCCGACTAATAATGTGGGACAGTTCTTTCAATAGAATATCAAAGTAATTATTCAAAAAGGGGAAAACTCAACAAATCAGCCAAATCTAACACTATCTACACAGTGTTAGAAGATCAGATTGATCAATTTTTCCTGAACTGACAAATTAAATCCGTGTTATTGTTTTGGACTATGTAGAGATACCCATTTGGGGAAGGCTTTCTCGATACAGATTCCTAGGCCCCCACCTCAGACCTCCTGGATCAGAATCTCTGTTTCCAAAATTCTTCCTAAGCAGTGTTCTCAGCCTTGGTTGCACATTAGAATTATTGTTGAAGAGCCCAGGCTATATATACCCCAGTCCCTTTAAATTAGAAACTCAAAGGAGTGGAGGGAGGAAAATGGGGAATCCAGGCACCAATATTTTTTTAAAAACTCCCTAGGGAGCTTCAGTGTACAGCCAAGGTTAAGAACCCCTGAGTTAAGCTACATGGGGCTCTTCCACAAGCTTCCTGTGGTTCTAATATGTAGAAATCCCAGCGTCCTCTGAGCAGCTATTTCTATGTTGAGCATGTGACCATTCTTTCCAGAGCTGTTTGCTACAGAAGTGATTCATGGTGAGGTTTTGGGCAGCAAAGAATTGTTATGGAGAGAGAGTCTACCAGTCCTGTGCCTGTAGAAAGCTCAAATCTTTAGCTCCTAATATTTTTCCTATTGTACGTGATGATTGGCAAGGACGGGTGTTCAACGCTGTCCCTCCCAGAGCATTCCCAGGTGCATCCTGCCCCTCTTCCCTCTCGCCTTCCCCCGCATCCCCTCTCCGCTCCTTTTTGCCAGAGCCCAGGTTGCCTGGGCTTTGCTCTTAGGGCCTTGTGTGGGAGACCCTGCTATTCTCACCAATCAATCCTTATTCACATAAAGAAGAGAATCATGAGTGATTAAGAAAAGGCTTGGGTTTTAGTTGGAGTCTTTCAGAAAGAACAAAGCAAAATAAAGCAGAGAAGCAAAAATCTCCCTCTGAGCCCAGTCTTAGTCTAACATCCTTCTTTACACAGCACTACAGGCAAGCACTAAAAACAGATCAGAGTTGTGTGGGAGTTGAAATCTTCCTGTCATCCCTGCCTTAGAACAAAGCAGACTCTTCCCTGGTGGATGCAGTCAGCAAGGGCAGAGGAAGACAGCCTGGGGATGGTGAGACTTTGGCCTCCTGCCACTGGTTCAGACTACCCTGCCCCCTATCATTAGGAAGTAAAATTAAAAAAAAAAAAAAAAACAAAACAAAACTCAAGTTTAGCAATGACAAAGCTGATATCAGAAAACTATTCTTGTTTATTTTCCCCATTCTCATCCCTGCTTTTAGTCAAGAGTTCCATCTTTCATAGACAGACCAGAGGTCCTGAGTTTAGTGTCCTGGTCATACACTGGAAGGAAATATTCAGAGGCTATGACATTCCTAAGTCAAAAAGGACCTAGCTCCCCCCACCTTGTTTTAATTATTTTATTGTGCCAACCTAATTTGACACATTAATCTTCTTTCTTTTAGGTAGGTAGGTAATTTCAACCTTCCTTGGTGATGGATCTCTTTGATAATTTGGTGAAATCTCTGGCCCAGTATCCTAGAAAAATTTGCCAAAATATAAAAATATGCATTCATTTACAAAAATTCGTGACCCTCCACTACCCATCTATGGACCCAAATCAAGAATCCATGTACAACAGCAGCTTAAGGAGAGAAAAATAGAGATTCCCGCCAGATGTCTGCCCCTCAAGCCATTTCATGTTAACTGATTGTCCAGAACATGCCTTGTACTTGCCAACTTCCATTTACAGAGCTCTACAGAACCCCAAATAGGCCAGACTTTGCACAGAAGACAGCACTAATTTTATCTCCTCAATCTTAGCATGAAGGCACAGCTCCCATGGTAGGCCAAGCAGTGCAGGGTAGAGGGTACAGGAGGGGGAGTCCCCTGGGCTTGGAATGGCTTTCTTTCTCCCCTCCCCCTTCATTATCTCTTCTTATCAAGATGGTTCCCATTCAAGACCAGCTCAAATGTCACAGCTTCCTGGAGAGTTAGCCCTACCATCCTCGTACCTCCTGCCTTTCCTCCCTGTTGGAATGGGATGGTCCACTTGCCTTCTTTATCATAAGGTAAATGCTTTATGGGGAGAAATGGTCTTATCTTTGTGGGCTCTGCAACACCAACCTTATTGCCAGGACTCTAGCAGAAGATAACGCTGTCACTGTTTAATTAGCAAACTTAGAAATGAAATGTCATGTGGCCCCTCACTGCCTCCATTCCCTTCTAACCCATGAGATATAGGGAGGAATGCCCCATTCAACAGGAGTCTTGCCCCACCCCTGAATTGTGGGGTGTGCACAGTTCAGCTGACCGCACTTGAAGATTACTGGATAGAAACAGATAGAAGCTTAGAATTCTAAGATTCATTTGTGAGTGGGCCACGGATGAGTGTGTCTAGTCGCCCTGCCCACCGGAGTAACCATTCTAGGAAGATCATCCTATAATCACGTCACTAGACAGTGTTAGGCCAGTCAGTTCAGAGGGCAGGTGCTGCCCAGTGCTGGTGGACCTGGCATGTTAACGAGTGAACTGATACCTAGCTGAACCACAACCTCCCAGAGCCACCTGCCGAAGGAGGCCTTGTCTCTGGAGAAACCGAAGCCTATGGAATATCCACAAGGATTTGGGAGATGATTTAGGATCTTCCAAATGGATTTGATACCCTAACTTTCACAGAAACTTCTTCCCATATCTTAATTAGTCTTACCCTTATTCCCTAATCCTATCTGTATACAACTGGTCAGTTGGGCCAACAGGACTCAAGGGATGGAACCATAAAGACACTTTTATTTTTGTTCCCCACTGTCCCTTCAAACCTTTTCAATATGGTTGTTTTTCCCCTATTCCCAGATGAAAACTCAGAGCAATATCACAGACTTTCTGGTCACTGTCAGATAAAATTCTTCTCATTAGTTTGACACAAGCAGTCTCAATTTGAACATGGATTTCTTCCACTCCCTCAGTGACTCCAGAAGGAGCAAGGGTTGGTGGTTTCTTTCTTACAGTATCTGATGTTTCTACTGACTGGATCTTCTGGACCTTTAGGCTGAAACAAAAGGAAGGTTGGAGGATAGTGAGTTCATACATGATTGGTGGTATCATAAGATGGCATCCCACCCCCTAGACCAGTGTTTGTCACCCTTTTTTATCTCACAGCACACTTGAACCTGTAGCTGAACTTCCACAGCAACTTAAATTATGTTGATCTAAAAAAGTAAAAAGAAGAATATATTTACTGTGCTTTGAACTTCTTTCAAAAATAATTTAAGTAGGGGCAGTGCCTGTGGCTCAAAGGAGTAGGGCATCGGCCCCATATACAAGAGGTGGCAGGTTCAAACCCGCCCCGGCCAAAAACTGCAAAAAAAGAAAAAAATTAATTAATGATCTTTAAATAATTTAATGGTACACTGGTTGAAAATCACTGCTTTAGCTTTATGCAGTGGCAGTATCTTAGCCAATGAAGTTTATCCAAAGTGCGATTATTGCTAATTGAAAACTTTTTTCAATACCCCACCATGACAACTTGAAATATAGTCAGCATTGGCAATTTTTGACAGTCTCTATGGAGACTGAATTTTTAAAAAGACAAAAAAATCACTGCTGTAGACCTTTGTCTTGCAGGCGCTTTCCTGGATTCTGCTGAGACTCCCCCACTGGCCTTTCTGAATACAACCTCCCTGACCACCACAGCACCTCTCCTTTGGCTGGCTTCTCCTGATCCCCCTCCACGTCTGCCCCTGATATTGCACCCCCAACCTCCTCCTCTGGAGTCTCCTTTCCCTGGGCACAATCTCCAAGCTGACTTTTCTCTCACAGTTTCCACTTCTGACTCCCAGGATTAATGCACCTTGAGGGGCCGATAGAAAGTCACTTCCTAGATGCAGTTGTCCACTCGGTTGCCACCAGCCACGTAAGCTTTTTCAGATATGATCAGATACCATTCTTGTGGGTCCCTATAAGGAACACATTGATCTTTCTGAGGAGAGACTGTTAATTCTGGGGGTTCAGAGTTGATGAAGGGAGATTGGCTCTTTCCAAATAAACATATATTTTTTTAGTTTTTAACTATTTTTTATATGTTTAATTTTTTTTAATTATACATATTCATGGGTACCTAGTGATGTTTCAGTACGTATAATGAATGTATAGTGATAAGATCAGGGTAATAAGCATATCCATCATCTCAAACTTTGCATTGGGAATATTCACCTCCTCCTTCTAGCTAGTTGAAACCATACTCATCCTATAGTGGTATAGAACAGTAGAATTTGCTTCTCCCATCTAGTTGTAATTTTGTGTCCTTTAACAAATCTTTTCCCGTGGCCCCTTTCCCCCTCGCCTCACCAGCCTCTAGCATCCTCTGCTCTACTTTTGACTGCTGTGAGATCAACTTTGTTTTTAGCTTTCACATATGAATGAGAATGTGCAGTGTTTAACTTTCTGTTCCTGGCTTATTTCGCTTAATATAATGTCCTCCAGTTCTATCCATGTTGCTGTGAATAACAGGATTTCATTCTTTTTTATGGGTGAAAAATATTCCATTATATCTATATATATGGAATATTTTCATATATATCTATCTTCAATAGAATGATTTCCTTTCCTGTAGATGAATGCCCTGTAGTGGGACTGTTTTCTCCACATCCTTACAACCATTGGTTTTTTTGTCATTGTTGTTGTTTTTTGCAGTTTTTGGCCAGGGCTGGGTTTGAACCTGCCACCTCTAGCATATGGGGCCGGCGCCCTACTCCTTTGAGCCACAGGCACTGCCCACAACCATTGGTTTTTTAAAAATTCTTTATAATGACTGTCTTAGCTAGAGTAAGATAAAACTTAATGTGGTTTTGAACTGCATTTCCCTGAGGATAGTGACGTTAAGCATTTTTTAAATATAACTTTTGGCCATATATATGTCTTCCTTTGAGAAATGTCTGTTCATATTATTTGCTCATTTTTTAATCATTTTTGTTTTTTTCTACTGAGATGTTTGTGTTCCTTGCATACTCTGGATTTTAATTTCTTATTGGTTGAATGGTTTGCAAATATTTTCTCTCATTTTTTAGGTTGTCTTTTCACTGTGTTATTGTTTCCTTTGCTGTGCTAAAGCTTTTTAGTTTTATATAATCCCATTTGTTTATTCTGATTTTTGTTGTCTGTGTTTTTGAGATCTTACTCATAAAAATCTTTTTCTAGACCAATGTCCTGAAGTATTTTCCCTATGTTATCAGCCAGTAGTTTTATAGTTTCAGGTTGCCTATTTAGGTCTTTGATACATTTTGAGTTGATTTTTACATAGAATGAGAGGTGTGGTCTGGTGTCATTCTTCTGCACTGAGTATCCAGTTCTCCCGGCACCATTGACTGAAGAGACTGTCCTTTTCCCGAGGACTGTTCTTGGAATCTTTGTCAAAAAATCAACTGGCTGCACATATGTGAATTAATTTCTGGGGTCTCTATTCTGCTCCATTAATCTATAAATCTATTTTTATGTAAGTACCATGATGTTTTGGTTACTGTGGCTTTTTAGTATATTTTTGAGTCTGAAAATACTATATATAATGCTCCCAGCTTTATTCTTTTTGCTCGGGATAGATTTGATTATTTGGGGTCTTAATGGTTCCATACAAATTATAGGAATTTTTCTATTTCTGTGAAGAATGTCATTGGTATTTTGATAGGGATGGTTTTGAATCTGTAATTTGCATTGGGTCGTATGGCCATTATGACACTATTATTCTTCTAAGGCAGGAGTATGGGGTGTTTTCCTGTTTGTTTATATCCTCTTCAATTTCTTTTTTTCTGAGTCTTTTAGTTTTCCATGTAGAGTTCTTCAACCTCCTTGGTTATATTTATTCTTAGTTATTTTAATTTTTTGTAGCTATTGTCAATGAGGTTACCTTCTTGATTTTCGTTTTCAGTTAGCTCATTTTTCATGTATAGCAGTGTTACGGATTTTTGTATATTGATGTTATTCAAGATCTCTACTGAGTTTATATATCAGTTCTAAGAGTTTTTTGGTGGAGTTCCAAAGAAATAATTTTTTTAATTTAATAATTAAAACAATAAAAATATTTTAATAATTAAAAAATCTGTTCTTTACCCTTTGTCCTCCTCAATATAAGTCTGAGAGTAATCTTACGGGTGCTCAAACACCTGTTTGAAATATAGCCATGTGCCCATAAGAATGTTTAGGTCAGTGATGAATCATATGCCAGGGATGGTGGTCTCATAAGATTATAACAGCATGTTTTTACTGTACCTTTTTTACTTTTAGATACACAAACACTTACCATTTTGTTACAGTTGCCTATAGCATTCAGTACAGTAACATGCTTTAAAGATCTGTAGCCTAGGAGCCATAGGCTGTACCATCTAGGTGTGGTGTAGGCTATACTGTCTAGGTTTGTGTAAATACACTCTATGATCTTTGACAATGACAAAATTGCCTGACAACCCATTTCCCAGAGCATATCCCATATTTAGGCAGCACATGACTGTATCTGCATGGCTGGTTTACAACTCAATTTGACATCCAGTATCCATAATACTTTGGTGTCCTGGTTGAAACTTCCAATTTAACACTTGGTTCCATGTTATGGCCTTTCTTCCTCATCCACACTGATGAGAACAGGAGTGAACTCATGACCTGAGGCCAGCCACTTTATTGGTTGAGTAAATACCTATGATTGGGATGTTCCAGCTCCAATAAACAAGCAAGGATGATCAAGTTTGAGTGAACAAATTTGAACAAAGTAATACACGGCCATGCATTTGTGGCAGGAATTTGAGGCAAGGAGTCCTGATGCAGAGTCAAGAATGGTGTTCTTGTCGGAGGAAGCAAGTTGAGAGAGAGAATGTTGATTAGATCCCAGGAGTGCAGGTGAGGGAGGTGGTGTGGAGTCTGGGAGAAGGAGGAAGCCATCTCAGTTCCCGACTGCCTGCAGGTAATCTTCTGTGTCCTGCTGGGCTTGGCTTCTGGTCTTTGATTTCTGTGAGCTTGCCTGTTGCATCCTTCCGGCCCATCCTCTTTATCTGGGCTCACACAAACAAGCTTCTGTTTCTTACAACTCAAGCTGACTAAAACAGGACACAAATGAAGTTCTGGGTGTCTCAGGTATCAAAACTCTGAGCCTATTTCTTCCTAAATGCTGCAGCAGGTCAGCTGTTCCATTCTGTGGCTTGAGTAAAAAATGCACACTGTCAGCCAGGTTGGCAGGTCCAGGTAGTGCAGGGCTGGTTTTCTCTTTGTGGCTTGAATGTCATCCTTCTGGAGGTGGCACAGGATATTGGCCCACAGGAAATCCCACATCGTGTTCTTGTTGTTACCTAACCAGGTTTGGGAAAGCTTAAGCAGACAAGCAGCAGGTGGCTGCCAAGTTTGGAGGAGCGGTTCTCAACTGCGGCTAAACGCGTTAGCCCTACCTTGTGGGTTCTGAGACCTCTCAGGGTGCAGCTTAGGCTTGGTACCTTTTCAGATCACTCCAGGTTATTTTAATGTGCAGCCAAGGCTGAGAATCACTGGTCCAGGGAAATGACTAAAGGAAACAGATATTTATTGAGTATCTACCAGGTGCCGGGCCATTTACTGATTAGAAGCTAGTATTTATGGGTGCTTACTACTAGATTCCCTTGCTGGGCTGCTATAACAAAATACCACAGATGCTAGGTGGCTTCAACAACAGAAACGTGCTTTCTCATCTTTCTGGAGCCTGGAGATCTAAGATCAAGGCATCAACAGAGTTGACTTCTTCTGAGGTCTCAGCTTATACGTGGTTACCCTCTCCCTGTGTCCCATGATCTTTCCTCTGTGTGTGCCCTATTCCCCTCTTCTGATAAGGACGCCAGTCATATTAGGGCCCATCCACATGACCTCATCTAACCTTCATTATCTCTTTAAAGGCCCCCATCTCCAAACACAGTCACAGTCTGAGTGTTAGGGGTCAGGACCTCAACATAGAAATTTGAGGGGGTGCACAATTTGGCCCATAACACTTATTATATGTAAGGCTTAAAAGTTTTATATCTATTGGCTAACTTAAAATGCATAACAATCCTCTGAGAAATTATCTCCATGTCACAAATGGGGAAGTGAACTGTAAGCGCCTGGAGGGGGTATTCTCTGCACCATTTACCGCAGGAGACCACAAAGCTAAGCGTAATGGAGCTCAGTTCCAAACTGAGGCAGTGTGCCTGCAGAACTCACACTCTTCTCTATGACGTTTTACTGCCGCACAACGCCCTGGCCACTAGTGAGGGGGGCTACATTACACTGAGTGGAGACAGTAACCTAGAAACCCCTTCACACATCAAAGAGTATGTTTTATTCACACTATCTGTTTATTAAGGGGGCATAAGGATATGGGGGGATTGAGGGGGAGACAGATGCTCTACTCCACAAAGTCACTCAGGGACCCAGGGTGAATGAGGTTTCACCATCTTAGGAATTGTACTATCTGAAAAAATGTAGACTTCTCAGTCCCGTGGGCCAGGGAGAGGCTGAGAAAGAGAGAGAGATGAGAGAATCATACATGGGCTTCTCACTGCTTCAGCTGGAAGTGATGGACATCATTTCCACCCATCCTTCTGCGGCTAGGACTGGTCACATGATTCTGCTTGGCTGTGGATGGGTGAGAAATGCCGGGGAGCAATGGAGTTCTTATGGGCATTAATTTCTTTGTTATACTCCATGAGGTGGTTTTTATCCCTGGTATACGCTTCTCAGATTAAGAAATATGAGTATAGAGGCAGAAAGTTTGCAGTTGAGCCTTACACTCAGCTGGTCGCTCTTGAATTTATGTGGTTTTTCCATCTCATCAGTGAACTGTAAGTGCCTGGAGCGGGTATTCTCGGCACCATTTACCACTTATCTATCCTGGAGGGAATCTAGTAAGTGCTAAACAACACCAAACATAAGGTGACACTAGAAACGTCCAGGTTGTAAATATAGATAATCGTACTATTTTTGTAAGGTGTGCTCATTAAATTATCAAGTGAAGAATCTAATGCCATCTAGGGAATAGAGAGATTCTTAGTGGTGACTAAAAATAAAGGACTGATTCATTGTGGGTTGCTAATAATGTAGTTTCACATTAAAAAAAAAGCTGCCACCAAGTAGCATAATTCCTGCATGTAAAAGGTTACATTTACACAGGTAGTGGCAACTTGTTTGCAGTTTCTGGAGTTCTGCCATCTCCAATTGCTCCAGGTACAGAGTTGACAGGTTGGAAGAAAGATTTTTTTTCTCCCTCTCTCTGTGATCAGCCATAACTACAGTTGTTTATTAACTGACGGCATGAACAGGAGAAGGGAATCCACTACATTGAAAACTCCACACTTGGAACTGAAACTTGGAAAGTGGTGAAATTTCTCAACTTATCCAATGGCTTTTGACCTATTGTTTAGATCATCACACCTTAAAATATTGGGTATTTTCCAAATGGCTAGTGTTAAGATCTGAATGTTCGTGTCCACTCGGAATTCATAAGTTGAAAGCCAATCTCCAAAGTGATGGCAATGGGAGGTGGAGCCTTTGGGAAGTGATTAGGTTGTGAGTCCAGAGCCCTGGAGATGAGACTAGCGTCCTTATACAAAAAAGATTTCAGAGAGCTAGCATGCCCCTTCCACAGCATGAGGACACAGCTACAAGGCTCCATCTCTGAACCAGAAAGAGGGCGCATTAGGCACTGAATCTGCCCTTGCCTTCCTGGGCCTTCCCAAACTCCAGAACTATAAGTTTATAAGCCACCCAGTCTGTGGTGTTTTGTTACAGCAGCCAGGACAGACTAAGATGGCCAGCCATGCCACTAGGAAAGAAGAGTGGGAATGGGGACCCCCAACTGCACTTGCCTTGACATGGAACTGCTGTGTCCCTAACCCCCAGCAGAGACCCACTAGCAGGGCCTAGAGGCCCCACGTGCAGGTGCGTTGTGCCACCTCCCTCCTATACCTCCGTGAGCTGCTTACTTGCACAATATCCGCCTCATAACTTAAGTCTGTGTTAGGAATTGCTCCTGCATAGACTTTGACAAGCCTGTCCCAAATCTCCCTCTCTGACCTGGTGACAGTGCCCCAAGGAAGCTGTGCTTCCTGCAGAAAGGGGCTGACGCAAAAGCTCCGAGGGCGCTTAGTGGAAAAAACAAACAAAAACAGCGATGAAGTAGCCCCCTAATTAGCTTTACCACATGCCAGGCGCTCTTCTAAGCATTTATACACTAACTTATTTAATCCTCCCAACAACTCTAGGGTACTACGGTTGTCCTTGTTTTACATACAAGGGCACAGACAGGCTAAGAACTCGCCCCAAGTCTTGCAAGTAAAAAGTGGCAGAATGGTTTCAGAGTTTGGCTTCTTACCCAATGAAGAAAATAAAAAGGAGAAGAAAAGGTTTTAGAGAAACAAACTGACATGATTGACAAGAGGTCACCCAGGAATCCCTTTGCCACATTTATCTTGTGGGCTTCTGTGGGGTCCTGCGTGAGCTGGGGTTACCTTCTCAGAGAGGTCAGACCAGAGTCTGCAGTTCCACAGGGGCTGGTCCCAAACGGAGCTGATCAGTAAAAACACGTGGGAAACTTTAAAGCCAGTCACTCACTTCCACGTCTAAGCTACTCAGCCAGTCTGCGCCCCAGGAAATAGATTTTTACATCAGATTCCCTCAGGTGTTTCTAATGACCAGGTGGGTTTTGAAGTTGCTTCCATAGCAGAATCAAAATGCTCCCAACCTCATGGACAGACCATAGAAGGCCTGGGGGGAAGCAGGTGGGCCCAGGACAAATCCCCCAGTAATACTTCCACACATGGGAAGTGTATTTAAAAACAACTATCAAGGCTCGATTGGAAGGGGAATGTAGTCATGGTTCAAAATAGGAAGTATGTAGCTGGGAATCAGGGTACCAGCCTGGCCCGGTCATGTTGCCTTAGTGATGGGAATGGAGGCCTTTGGAAAATACCTTTTATAGTTTCTTTTTCTTTTTATGCAATTAATATGTACCATTGCAAAAAACATGTATCAATAAAAAGAAAATAAAGGCATTGGCATTCTTACCAGCCAGAGTCACACTGCTAACCCCTGGGCACACAGGGCTGCTTCCTACAAGATCAGCTTCCTGACCTATTTCAGTGCAAGCTGGTGGCACATCACTTTGCCATCTGCCCATCTGTGGCCTCACCAGGTGAGGTAGCAGCCAGATATCCTATTCCTTCAGTAAGGTAGGGTTGGCAGACCTTGATGCCCAGAGCCTCCCTTCAAAAGGCTGAGCTGGGGTTGGCAGGCCCGGGGGAGCCTGTAAAGCCAGAGCAGGGGGAGATTTGGTTTGGTGAAGCTGTGCCATTATTTGCCACAACTCCTGCCCCACTAGCAGCACCACAATCACTAGCTCCAGTTTAGAGTCACGGTGTTCAACCTGGGAGGAACTTTAGAAACTACCTGGCGGTCATTTTATAATCAAGGAAACTGCAGCTTAGAAACGTGAATGCCAAGCCCGGAACGTCTGTCTTCCCTGGCTGTGAGCTCTGATACCCCTGAAACTAAACTGGTTCTGGCAGAGGAGTCAGGCGACTCCCCAGGGAAATGATTAATGAACAGGCTACAGAAAAACAGATGGGCAAAGCTCAGTAGAGCCTGACTTAGAATGAATCTGTTACGACCACTGGCTCAGTTATTTATATAACCCAACTTAGGGGCTTAGTTGAAGGAAATCTACTCAATAGGCCCAACGGCATCTGTGACAATACCCCTTTCCTATTATTTCCCTTTGCAATACAGTTAGTCAGGTTTCGTCAAGCCTGACCTTATAATTTTAAAGTATCTTAATAATGGCTATTTTAATAGATTTACTTTTCTTTTTTTTTTTTTGAGACAGTGTCTCACTATGTCACCCTGGGTAGAGTGCCATGGCATCATAGCTCACAGCAAGCTCAAACTCTTGAGCTCAAGCAATTCTCTTGCCTCAGCCTCCCAAGTAGCTGGGACTACAGGTGCCCACTGCAATGCCCGGCTATTTGTTGTTGTTGTAATTGTCCTTTCTGTTTGGCAGGCCCGAGCTGGGTTTGAACCTGTCAGCTCTGGTGTATGTGGCTGGCACCATAGCCGCTGAGCTATAGGTGCCAAAACTTAATAGATTTACTTTAAAGATATTTGCAGTGTACAGCAGGAGTTGGAAAACTTTTTCTTAAAAGTCAGATGTAAATATTTTAGGGTTTTTTTTTCTTCTTTGAGACAGAGTCTCACTCTGTTGCCCACACTAGTGTGCCGTGGTGTCAGCCGACCTCACAGCAACCTCAGACTCCTGACCTCACACGATCCTCCTGTCTCAGCCTCCCAAAGTGCTAGGATTACAGTGCTCTGCGCCCAGCCAATATTTTAGGTTTTGGGTGACACAAGGTCTCTGTTGTCACTGCTCAATTCTGTCACACGAAAGCAGCCATAGATGATATGTAAATAAATAAGCATGACTGTGTCCTGATAAAACTCTACTTACAAAAATCCTAAGGCCAGCCTGCCAAAGCCCTGCTCTGTTGATTACTCCTTAGTTTATAAAAAAAGTCTTTATTTGATGAAATGTCAAATGAGAAATCCCTGAATCTTTAGAGTGAATATGTGGTCAGATGTGTTCATCAAAGAAACTTTACTTTGTTATGAAAACTTGATTTTTTTCTCTGCATTTTACTGACTACCAGAACAATGTTCTTGCTAAACTTGTGTCAGTGACTCCCTGTGAATATAGCCATCCTGTGGGATTATTGAGGCTCCCACTATGCAGTACATGGGTCTCTCTTCAAATAGATAAAGGATCAAATATCAACCACCAATGTTAAAATTTCAGTCTTTATCAAGCAGAAAGTGCTCTCAAAGTAGCTAATTCTTTGCGGGAATTTATCATGATCATTTCTGTGTCAGTTAGTGGTGAAACCAAACCATTCCAAAACGTTATGCTGTGACACAGTGTTCATTTACTTAGCTCATGAGTCTGTGGATGGCCTGGGCGGTTCTTTGGTCTGAGCCAGGTTTGGATGTGACAGACTGAGCTTGGGCCTGGTCTGCAGTAAGTTGGTAGGACATTCGGGAGCTGGTTGGTCTGGGGTGGCCTTAGGTGTCGAGCAGTTGAGTGACTGTCCGATTGGGCAATGGTGAGTAGAAAAGGAGGTAATGGATCTCCTGGTCCTCATTCTCCAGCTAACCCAGGATTGTTCACATTGTAATTCCAAGGGCCCAAGAATGGCACGACCAAGTGGGACCATAACTACAAGAAACCTGCCCGAGTTTCTAAGAGAACAGGTAGAACAGTTGTATTTTAAGGATAGAACAGGAAGCCTTTTTTAATGGTAACAGTATTAGCATTGTGGAGATGAAAACAAAACCAGCAGGACTGACATCTATTTTCACAGTGTGGAACCCTGCTCTTGTTGTTGAATGAATTCAAACAATGTCTCGGGTCCTGCTTCTGTTCATCTCACAGGAGACCTGCCTGACTTCCAGCCTCTTTCCTAGTGTTTGCCATTGTCCTCTGCCTTAAGACAGTTCTGGGTAGGAACATTCAAATCATCAAGAGAGAAATTGGAATGCTCTTCCTTGATTGACAAGAAATCTTTTTTCACAGAAGGTTTTATTATGAAGTTCCTTGAAAAAGTGAGTTCTCTATTCACCATGCAATTTACTTCATACAAATTTGACATGAAAATGTTCTGGGAACTGCCATAATGTGAAACGTGGCCCATCTCTGTTTCTCTGCGGACTCCTCATATATTAAGATGATACCCTTAGTTTTGTTTTTCATCATGTTTACATATAGAAAAGGGCAAGCCTATGACAGGATTACCTCTCTTTCCTTTTTAGGGTGTCAATCCCTGTTGAGATGGGAGGAAAAAGTCCTGATAGTTCTGTTCAGTAGCTGTGAGTTATGGTCTTAGTTCTGCTAGATGGCATAGGTACAGCTTGGAGCCAGAAGATAGAGGTTTTGGATCTCGTCTACAAATATTTCCTTTGTTACAACATAGCACTTAACTTTTCTTGGCTGTAGTTCATTAGAGTAGATACCACCAGTGTCTATCAGTACATGATTCTATTGGTGGAGTATGAGACGTCGCTAGGTCTCAGTTTCTATATCTGTAAAGTGGGGCTGATAATGGTATCTACCTTGTCATTTCACTGGCTGGTGAGGGTCCATAAAGAAAAAAATTCAGAAGTCAGTTTACATAAAGCTCCTAAAGATTGAAACTTAAGGTACCTCCCTTGCATGGCTTTCTTCTAAATAAATATTCTTTTGTACCTAGTTTTGTATCTATAATTTTGGTTTAGTTTTCTTTTTTTAGAGACAAAGTCTCACTTTATCACCTTTGGTAGAGTGCTATGGAGGCACAGCTCCCAGCAACCTCCAACTCCTGGGCTTAGGCGATTCTCTTGTCTCAGCCTCCCGAGTAGCTGGGACTACAGGTGCCTGCCACAACACCTGGCTATTTTTTTCTTGTAGTTTGGTTGGGGCTGGGTTCAAACCCACCACCCTCGATATATGGGGCCGGTGCTCTACCCACTGAGCCACGGGCACTACCTGTGATTTAGTTTTCTTAAGGAGAGGCCTCAATATTGGCATCTTTCAGGATCCCCAAACCTGAATGTCCCTCCAGAGATAGTGTATAAAGGAGTACTTTATTGGGGCACTATAGCTTAGAACTGGGGATCTTTCATTTAAGGCTTCAGCTCTCATTGCAAATATTTCCAGAATGAGTAGCACACAAAGTTTTATTTGTCCTTTACACTTCAGTGTGAATTAGCAGTTAGAGCTTTTCCTCAGAACAGATTCTACCAGACAGAGAAAGATGAGCAAGCATAAAGTGAGAGATCTCAGAATGAATGGGGCGCAGGACACAACTGCAGGAGGGACTCTACCTAACAAGTGCAAACATTGTAACCCAGTTGTTTGTGCCCTCATATTAACCTGAAATAAAAAAGAAAAAGAAAAGGAAGAGAATTGAGGGAAAGTAGGGTAATAGTCAAGGTCAAACTCAGGCAATTACCAAACACAAAAGACATTCCAGCCACAGTCCTAGGGATAGGGTTCTGGGTGCCTTTAATTATGAGATCCAAATACAAGGGGAAGGGTTAGAAACTTATATACTAAAATGTTAACAAAGCATTTATCTTTGAGTGGCATGAATATTTTCATTTTCTTTTTTGTGCGTTTTTATTTTCCCCCAATTACTAAGTTGGCATGAATTTTCTATATCAATTTTTTTTAATCTTTGTAAAAGTCTACATGTCAAAGCAAATGATACAGAGAAAACACCTCATATTTTGGACCAAAGCTAGACTAAGAGCTTAGTCAGATGACACCCTTTTCTACTGAGTGGTTTTATATTTCCAGACAAACATACTTATTTGAAAGAAGCATTTTCCTCCTTATAGCTGATTCAAACTAAGTAAAATATTTTAAAATTCTGTAGAATTGGGTCTGGCTTTCTTATAAATGGTATTGAGAAACTATTGGGATGACAACCTTTGCCAGAGCTCATTCACATTGAAATGTGAACTCAATTCAATTCTACAGCCATTATTTATTGGGTGCCAGTATGCAGGAGCTCTCACAATGAGTAAGACCCTGTCCTTGTCGTCAAGATGCTCAAAACCAAGTGAAGGAGACAGGTACAAAGTTAAGAGCCATCAAGTTGTCTGTGATAAATGCTCTAGCCCTGTTAACTCCCGCCACCTCAATCTAATGGTCTTAACCCCGGAGACGTGGAGAATTTTGGACAGCACTTCAGCTGTAAGGCAGCACCTCTGTATAGCTATTCTTTAATCATCACCACTAGCTTAGACACAGATCAAGTTTCAGCCCTTGTTCCATGCCCAAGAAGGAAACCTTGGTCCCATTCTCTGGCTCTCTCTACGGAGCCCTCATCCCTAAGGATTCTTCAACCCCTTCAGCTTTCCCTGCTTTGCTTCTGCCAGGTCCCAGTCTCACCAATGTCGTACTTCCCCCGTAACAAAAGGAAAGTGAAATGCAAAACACCTATATGTGCTTTGCCCCAGGGATTGTCCCCCGAATCTACTGCTTTACCTTCCGTGCCTTGCCCTTCTGGTAAGCCCCGCAAAGGGGCTGGAGGAGAAGAGATGAATTCTGATCAGATGGGCCATCTGAGAAGGCTTCCTAGAGGAGATGCCATTTAATTTGGGCCTACGAAGGTGGGCATAATATCAGAAGGGGAGAATGATACTTTCTGGTAGTGGCATCTCTATAAAGAAAGGGGCCAGAGGTGAGTAAATAAAAGGTGGTTGTGAGGCTGGCTGATTGGACCTGCTTTGGGCTGGGTGTCCTGGGCTTGGAGGAGTGTGGTTCAAGGACAGAATTAATGAAGGAGAGATGATTGACAACTCTTCTACAAAGGGCCTTGCATGCCACTCTGGGGAGTTTTAAATTTATTCGTTGTCCCAAAGGAGATAACCCTTAAATGTGGTTGATGAGGGAGCCTCCATTGAATTAAGTGTGTTGAAAGTGAACACAGAATCCCTCTCTGCAAACCTCTGCACACAGCTTTTATCCTTAGATCCTCTCTGTAGCCCAGCTTGTCTGGAATAAGGCTTAGGAGGTGATGCTCGTATATCAGAACTTCATAATCAGCCCCCAGAGGCCTGCAAAAGTATATGCTCCTGGAGTAGAGAGTTATTTTTTCTTCCTCTGCTCTACAAAGAAATACTTATTGAGTCTAGGCAGATCCACGGGGGTACACTAGTAAGCCTCAAGGCATCAAAACTTTACTAAAATCACCCTATGTTCCATTTAAACACATAAAGTCAGGAGGGGGCATCAAGCAAAAGAAATATTGGGAAAAACAGATTTCCTATTATTTTGTTGTGAAAAAGGCCAGGCATCACTCTTGCTAGCCTCTATCACAGGAGTGTTGGAGTCCAATTCAGCTCAAAATGAGGCAAAGAGGCGAATTCCTCTCAGGGAAGAAACGCATTAGAGAAATAATCCCTCCAGAGTCGTTCTGAAAATTGCTTTTGCTGATCCATGATGGAAAAAACAAAGTGCATTAGATGAATTCAGCCAAGTAAAATCCTGGAAAATTATCTGAGTTAAAAAAAATTTCAAACTAGAGCTTAAAAGCATTTAGCTGGTTTTTATGAGTAGGGGAAAAGCTCTCACACACGCGCACACACGTGCACACACACGCACATTAACACACATACTCCCACCAGCAATTTGTGTCTTAATGTTGTGTCTCTTTGTAAGATAGTGCCTCCAACCAGGGGTGGCTCACTTAGTGTTTGTTTTCTACAAGGAGAGGGAAGCAGAGGGCTAGTGAGACATGAATTTTAAAACCAATTCGAGGAGTAAAAGAAATCATAAGGTCTTCCCAGGTAGGAGGAATTGGAGTTCCTTATGTTGGTCATTGTTGAAGCATGCAGATTTGTGGGTAGGAGTTCAGCTTGAATTATTACGGCTACATCTCACACATCCAACAAAGGCGTTTGAAATCTCTTTGGGGGACGTGCACCCAGGGAACAAACACAATTCTTAACATTTGCTTTTGTCAGCTAAGAGCTCTCTGTGCTTGGCGGAGGCCATGAGAGGTTGAGACAGACAGGATAATTCGCACCTACATGTCTGTTGCAATGCTTGGCCAGACGTGATACAGATCTCACATCCATTGGATCAGGGCTCCCAAGGTGGTAGAGACTTGGGGCATCTATTATATTTCCACAGTTGGAGCACATGAGACAAGGCTGAGCTGCCTGCTGTCCTCACAGAATGGGTCTCAGCAATGGCTGCTGCCGCATAGCCGGTGGCTGAGGGCCGGGAGGCAGGTGATGTGGAGAGCATCTGAGCAGCCTTTGAGATGGGGCTAGGACTGGGAGGCACCAAAGATGCACTGGTTATTAGAAAGACCTGTACTTCTGGCCAGATTACACAACTGTCTTAGGCAGGACAGAAAACTGTTGACACGTTTCTCTAAGTTGATCGGGTTCTCGGGACATCACCCCACCTGAGCACTTGTGCGGGGCCTGCAATCCAAGAGGATGAAGACAGGGAGTTATTCTTACGCCCTTGCTCAACGTCCTCTCTGGTTACAGTGCTGCACCATCAATTTGTCTATGTCCAGTGCTCCACATGGGTCTTGTTCAGCTCAGGAAGGAAGCCCTAATCAGAGCAGGCTTCAGAGGCTGTCCCAGCACATGCCTTGTCACTGGATTCTATATGAGCATTCACTAGGTCCCAGGCCCAGTAACAGAAAGACATAGAAGGAGCAGAGCACACGGCCTTCTTCTCAGGCCCTGGAGACATCCAGAAAGGAGGCCTCCCCTGGCCCAGCTGACTCCCATGGTGCAGGGCCCAGGGCTGGGCTTCGGTCCCTCGGCACCTATTGAGCACCCCTCACTCCTGCCAGGTCCTGGCTCAGATGCCGCCTCCTGAAGGAGGTCTACCCGAGCACCCTATTTTTAAATTGCAGTCCCCCTGCTTCCCTTACCCTGCTCTACTTTTTTCTTTATTTCCACACATGCTTCTTCCAACCTATCATATAATGTACTAAGTCTATTAACTATTATCTCTGAACAGCATCTTCTCCCAAGAATGTCAGTTGTGCAAGGCAGAGTTTTGCCTGTTTGGTTTGATTCTGTTCACCATTGGTAACTGAGTGATGCAGTAACTGTGAGGGCCCCTCGGGTGCCCTGCCTCCCGTGGTTGTGCTAGATCCAGGCTGGGCTGGGTTCTAGCCAGCTCCTGGATTGCACCTGAGCAATCTCATATGCGGCCCAGATCTTCTAACATTATCAATGAACGTGAATACTTATTAGCTAATAAAGGGACCCGGGGCTAAATCTTAGAAAGCTCTGTCTCTAGGCTGGGAGCAGAAACTATTTCTCTCTCATTTTATCTCTGATCCCAGTGCCTGGGATTTCATAGTGCTCAGTTAATGTTGATGGATGAAATCAAATTTAGTACCCCCCTTTCCCAAACATAGAGTTTTACAGCCACTGTTTTTACCAGGACTTGGCTGCATCTAACTGTGCGTCTCCAGTCGCAGTCACGTGCGCAAAAGGCTGGTCTGGTGAGGGGGTGGGGACCAGGAGCGATTCCTGTTCCTCAGCACCAGTTTGTACCACAGCTTTTCCTCTTCTGTTCCTAAAATTCCTCCCTAATGAGTTGCCCAAGTCCTCACAGATGTCTGCTCCCCTTGCTATCCTCGCCTGCCATCTCTGAGTCAGCCCGGATTTAATCACGCCCCTCCTTGCTGATTGAATCCCAGATCTCCACAATCGGAAACATTATTTACATCTCTCAGCTCCTTTCTGGGTTACCCAAGATAAGCAAGGGGAAGAAGTAAAAATAGGGCATAGAGGCCTAGAAATGCTTCAGCAAATTCAAGTGGTCTTAGTGGGCCAAGAATTAAGTCTTTCTGATTCTCATTTGATGGTGAGTTCCATTTCCAAGTGAGCAGCCTGCAACCAGCAAGGTGAAGTGTAGCAGCAGGAACTCTTTCCAGTTGCTGTGCTTCCGGCAGGCTAACTGCAGGTCTTTGCAGCCACCCCTTTTCCCCTTCCCCAGGGCTTCTCGGAAGTGTGCAGGAAGCAGGTGGTCCTGCATAGACTCTCTGTGGCTGTCAGGCCAGAGCTTGCGTGTAGAGAAGAAGCCTTTTCATCAGACTAGATCCATCTTTTGTGGCCCAGACAGGACCCTAGATGGCGTGTCTAGTGTTAGCAAGCCCCTTATCCATTGTTATAACCAGGAGGAGGAGGCCAAAAGTCTCGAAAAGAACTGTTCCCTCACGCTGGGAAAGTACCTTTTCAGTTAGAGGAGCCAGATCAAGTGTGGTTGAACTGGAGCGGGAGGGCAGCAAAAGGAATGCACGTCCTTCCAGTGGAGAGCATTCTCCTGGTACCAGGATTCCTTTGCTGTTGCGGCCAATGCCCACTAGTCATCTGGAGAGTGGATGACTTATCTGGGGGACCCAGATCCCTGTATTAGCTCCTAGCAGGCAATCAAGTCATTGAAGAGAATAAAGAGAAGAAAGCTGTGGGGTGAGGGAACAGGGACCTGGTCCAAATGGTGTGCCCTCCACCTTTTTCTCAGGTTTGCTACTTGTTGGGACATTGTCCATACCTCTGCCAGACAGGCCACTCCTGCCCCCACCCTGCCACAGGTGTTCATAAACTCCAATGGGAGTCTCAGCAGGAATATGCGAGGCTGTCATCACCTTCAGATCTGAGTTATCAAAAGACAAGAGGAGTCAGGTCCGCCCTACTCTGTCTGAGGCTACCTGCAGCTGCTGCTTCTCATTGTCCCCCAAGCATAGGTGTGGCAGGGTCAACCCATTGGCAGCACAAGGCTGAGATTCCTCCAGAAATCCCACCACTGCTGGCGGGCACTGCCTGGGTACCCTGCTCCCCAGCTAAAGCCAGGATCATCGAGGTGGAGAACAGGTAGGTGAGGCAGCCAATTTAATTCTTGAAAGGGCCACAGTTTAATTTAGCATGCCAATTATAAAAACCAGTATCCATACCTGAGACTGAGAATAAGGACAGGTTAAAAACAAAAGGAAAGAAAAATAGGGAAAGAAATCCTGAATGTTGCTGTCGATGTTAGGTATTCCCCTGTGTCCAGAATGGGATATTTGTCTCTACATGGTGTGCTGGACATTGGCCTGTGATTTACTTTGGTTCAGTGGGTTGGAATTAATTTTTAAGATGTTTTAAATGATAGGATTAACAGATCTCCCACCCACGCACATAATCATCAGTTACAAATGTCTGCTGTGTCTGGGAAGTCAATAAAACCCATGCTAACCTAGCTTCACTGTCTACAAAAATTGTCTATTTATGTGTTCTGATCATTTCTAAATACTTGTGGCTCCTATGAACAATACAAGGAGCTCACAATAGGGAGAAATCATGGATAAATGCTTCTCTTCAGTGCTGTTGCTGGAACTGAGTCCAATTCTTAGCCAAGAGGCATATTCAATGTGCTTTGCTATCTGTTTCCTACCGGCTCTCTGTGAAAGGATTGGCTTCTCTGTGAATAATGTTCAGCAATATCACCTGTTTGGGAATGTATGCTCACGCACTCCTGGTGGAGAACCTTCCTTCAGAATAAACATTTAAAAAAGAAAAAGCTGATTGAAAATGCAGGTACTAACTGACCAGTCTTTATTGTCTATTTTCTGATATGGCCAGCTTCACCCTGGGGAGTGCCTTGCATAGCCTGAGAAGGATTAGGGAGAATGAGTCCTATTTCATTTGTTTGCTCCCCCTTTGACAGACGCCCCAAGACACTGTGAACTCGGGACTGATGTCTGAGAGAAGAAACATTGCAGGATGAATGGAATGCCAGTTAATTCCATTATGCCATTTATTGACATCCTGGCCGAGCTCAATCTATCCCCGGGGTACTTTCTAGAGTGGAGTGCATTTAATGGGAAATATAGATCGTCTGGTCCTAACAATCCAACAAAGGTAATCCGAGTCCTGGGTTTGACAGCTGAGGAAGTCAGTCTGAGAATCAGCAGAGCAGGACAGATTTCTTTCTCTTCTTACATGTGCCATGCTCTGTGAGCGTGGGCCGTTTGTAAAGACTGGGTTAATGTGCTGTAATTGGAGCATTATCCGCATGCTGCAAGTCATACGGGTAGAGGACCTGAACTCAGCCCCCTCATCGTCAGTGAGCAGGTGACGGCTCTCTTTGGCCTTCAGTCCTCCATCATGACATGCTGATAACCACAGAGTCACTTCCTGAATACACTTCAGAAATGTTGAGGTGACATCTAAATGTAAACCATTATTATCGCTATGACAATGTGCCCTCTATGCCACCTCTCTTCTCCACTTTAAATAGTGCAACAAGAACTCATAATTTCCGGAGTTATTTGTCTTTTCACTTCGCCTTTCCTGGCCTGTGAGACAGCGGATCTTCTGAGAGCATGAAAACCGCCACCTCAGCTCCCTCTTTCCGAGATGAAAAGCCAAGGGGACAGTTGGTTTTACCGAGAAGATTTGAAGGATTTTTCACTCTAACAAGTTATCTGCCTAGCACTCCTCCTTGAGGTGAAGCTCAGCTCTGGTAATTAAGGTAAAACCAACAAACGATAACCTTTTTCATAGAACTTCCAGAACTATATGGAATTTAGTGTAATTTTTAAAATATCTTACCCAATGATTACCTTCCTTAATCAAATAATGTAAATTAAATTATTAGGCTTTTTTATGATGGCTAACTCTGATAAACAACCCATTCCATTCCAGCCTGAATGTTGGCATGTTTATGAAATCAAAGCTTCCATCATATTGAATTTGATAAGAGCTAAACAGTTTCACCAGTCACGTGTGGGTGTTGCAGTAGGAGGTAGCTGAGGTGAGGCAGCGACCTTGACTTGCAAGGGTTGGACAATCCAGAAGAAAGCATAGGTTGTGTATGGATGAAGGTCACACCTGTCTTTATGGGATTGAGATTAGGTCAAAGACTTGAAGTTCAAGTTATAGTAACCCTAGAACTCAGAGTCCTAGATTTCTATCTAGAAGGCACTTTAGAAATACAGGAAAACCAACTATGCAAAAGTATGATTGAGGGTGGACACTGTAAGTATCACCTGGAGCTGGTGAAATGCAGAATGACAGGCCTTGCTCCAGAGTCCTAAGTCAGAGCCTGCAAGAAACAAAATGTCCAGGGGATTGGAAGGCACTTTAAAGCTTTGGTGCACTGGTCTAACCCACCCCTCTTGTTTTATGGATGACCGAGCTAAGTTAGAGCAAGTCTAATGGCCTCTTCAAGACATAACACCTATCTCATACTCTGGTTCTTTAACCTGTGATTTGAGTAGCAGCGAGTTGTGGGCCTGGTCCTCAGACTGATGCTGGGTCCTCCCAAGGAAATGTGGAATAGCGACATCAAGCAATGCTAATTCAAGGAGTCAGTTCTCATTTGAGAGATTTACATACTATTTGTGTAAACGGTTTAGTTCCCACTAAGGTACCGTAACTCTCCTGGTGGCAGTTTATTCAGATTGCAGGTGGAATACTTGGGTGCCTTGAACTGGACAGCTGTGGGAAGGAATGCAGCTTTGCATGTGGGAATAGGGCTCAGTGTTGAGGAGGGGTCTGCCTCAGGGTCTTTTGCTATTCTCTCTGCCGAGATGCTACACCTCTAAATCTTCACGTGGCTCCCTCTTACCATCCAACTCACTCCCGTCCATGGAGAAGCTTTTCTTAGCCACTCTGTCTGGAGCTTCCTTCTCTCCCCATCCCAGCCCCCTCAGTAACTTTCTACCCCCATGATCTTGTTTTGTTTTACCTACAGCAATTATGAAAGGGGATTATTTAACACTTTGCTGTCTGTCTTCCCTCGCCAAGTGTACACCTTTGATGAGAGCAGTGAACTTGCCTCACTTATAAACTGCCACATCCCTATTGACCAAGAAGAGTCCTTGATACACACTAGGTGCTCAATAATTGCTTGCTAAATGAATTAATGAGTAAATTAGAATAAAGTTTGCCATGCTCATGACTAAGATAATCATAAATAAGAGCTAACGTTTATTGACTTTCACACCGTGCTAGACACAGTGCTGTGTGCTTTAAGCACAGTGTCTCACTTAATGTTAATCTTTTATTATGAACATTTAAAACAGCAGGCAGCTTAGAAGTTGAGGTACTCGGTGCCCCTTCCTACAACTGGGAACACTCACTGAAACATGGATTTGACCTCAGGAACATTTCCTAGGGGAAAGCCCCGAGTGACCTTCCATGCACAGTGGATCACACGGGCTGAATTTCTCAAGGGTCCAGCCTGCGATGGTCTGACCTGGGAGGTCACTGCACCTCACACTGTGTTTGGGCTCCTGGCCAGTTTTCCTTTGAGCACATGAATAGGGACAACAAGACTTAGAGGGACAGCTTGGAATGAAATGTCCCGATATACTTTCCAAAGTGATGACAGAAAAATACTAACTTTTGTCCATTACCCTTTACGTGACCTGTAAAACCATTTGTAACAGAAAATAACTTGTATGGGGAGGAATGTGATGCCAGCCAGAGGACAATCCTTGGTCTTCTCATTTTTCACCAAAGAAACAAAGCAAATAGACCAATTTGGGCCTCAATCGCCAAGTTCATTTTATGATGCCTACAGAGAGATGAAGGGCAATAAAATTGCCCTCACAGCGGCAAGTCAATACTTCCATTCGTTTGTTTCTCCAATTTAAAATTTCCCAAAGTGCTCCGTCTCCATGCCGCTCTCCACCTCGGTTTCCACCAGCTCCACTCATCCTTACCAAACAGCTGCAGCCGCTGACTCAGTAGGCCTGGGCCCACCAACCGCTCAGGAAGTCAGCCAGAAAGGCATGTCTGTAACAAGAAGCAGGAGGCTGGGGGAAGAACAACTTGAGTAAATGCATTTCGTTCCAGAGAAGAGCTTTTTAAAAAGCTGTTTAACATTTAAAGTTCTATTATTATTTTTGGCAGCGTGTTGAGTCCATGTCTCTTTTTCTGGCTACTTTTCTAGTACTTTATGTATTTGGAAGTAAGATTTGCAACTGATTTCAGTAACACTGGGAAAAATTTTCCAGTGTAATTATAGGAGGTATTTAAATGTGATTTTGTATACTCATCGAATAACAATCAGAACTTAAAATGAGTATATAAAATGACCTCTAATATAATTTATATTTATATATATATCTAAAATGTAGAAAACGCCTTAAGCATTGGTCATCACAGAATTAATTGTATAGCTAAAAAAAATCAAATCTAATAATAATTACCCATAGATCTCACATTAAATTACTCAATGCAAAAAAAAAATAGATGGAAAAATAAGACTGTGGGTGGCCCCTTTCATCACATGGTCAGTGGTGAGGCCTAGTATATTTTATTTGATAAACTTTTCACTATGGAACATTTCAAAGACACACCAAAGTAGAGAGACTGGGTGCCCATTATCCAGCTATCCATATTGCCCCTGTGCATTGATGGTGAGAGGAGGGGCTGTTGCTGTGGGGTTTGTGACTGCTGGAAGGCAAAACAGTTGTCTATCCTGACAGGGTTGGCCCTGGAGCCAGTGGTCCATATTAACTATTTGGAGCTGTAGGTAAAATAGGTAGTTCGTAGGCTTAACCCCAACTTCTGCTTTAAGACATCAGGCAAAAAAATAAACTCATACACGTTGATTATCTATCACGAGCCCATGTTTGTCCTAGCTATCATGAGGGATATGAACTCATCATTAAAACATTGGAACAGTGGGTAGTTTCTGTTCTCCTTTTTGGGTATCTAGCCTTCCTATGACCCCACCCTAACCTGCACCCCGGGAGATTGATCTGTACCCCTTCCCAAGCCTCCTGCCCTGTGGCTTCTGTTGGGTTATGGCAAGGGATAGTGGGGAGAAGAACACTGTGGAAAGACGAAAGTAGAAAACCAGGCAGAGGATGCACACAGGCTCACATAGGACGGGAGACAGTGCTACAGGGCCCCACTATCCAGCCAAGGAAGTCCAGTTGATTTAAAAAGCAATAGGACACTAAGTATCACTCATCCCTAGGATAATGCAAATCAAAACCACAACAGGATATCACTTCACACCTACTAGGATGGCTATTGTCGAAAAAACAGAAAATATTGCATGATGGTAAGGATGTGGAGAAACTGGACCGCTTGTGCCTCGGTGTGGAAAATGGTATGACAGGTAGTTTCTCAAAAAATTAAACAGAATTATCACATAAGCAATTCCACTACTTGGATATATACCCCAAACAATTAAAAGCAAGAACTCCAATAGGCATTTGTGTACCGATATTCAAAAAAGCGTTATTCGTAATAGTCAGAAGGTAAAACAACCCAAAAGCTGATCAGCAAATGAATAAGTAAATAAAGTGTACACGCATACAGTGGAATATTATTCAGCTTTAAAAAGGGATAAAATTCTGATACTTGCTACAGCATACATGAAGGATATTATGCTAAGGGAAATAAACCAGACACAAAAGTATTGTAGAATTCAACTTATATCAAGTACCTACAGTAGTTGAATATGTAGACTCAGAAAGCAGATTATAGGTTACCAAAGGCATAGACAGGGGGGAATGGAGAGTTATCATTTAATTGTTACAGAGTTTCAATATGGGGAAATGAAAAAGTTCTCAGGGTAATCAGTGGTGAGGTTGCACAACAATGCAAAGGTACTTAATGTCACTGACTATATACTTAAAAATGGCTAAGATGGGAAATTTTACGTTATATCTGTTTTACCACCACCACAAGACAAGTAATAGGTAGACTTAGGTAGACTTTGTATCTTCACCTACAAACAAAGCCTTGAAAATTTGATTGGCAAAGAAATGTAGCTGTATTGTATAGGACTAAAATACACTTCCTACCCTCCCAACTGTTTAGTAAACTACTTACTTTGTTACAAACAAAACAAAACCAAAACAGGATTTTTAAAAAAAATTAGAAACTTTGCATACATAGCCATGGTCTAAGGAGGTAGGTAAGACCCAGGAAGTGGCAATATGGAGGCCTCATTTATTCCCTGTTCATCTCAGCTCTGTTCATTATTCCCACATGGAAAAACTGGAGCTGAGAAAGATTAACTCACCTGAGGAATCGTTACTCATTGGCAGGCTGAATTTCGATCAAAGGTGCCTTCTCTAATACCAGAGCTCTTGGGCTTCATCAGAACTGCCAAAAGCAGGCAAGTATGTACAGGCAGCCCCCAAGTTACAAACACCAGACTGACATACAACTCACACTTAAAAACAGAAACTATTATAGCTAATAGGTAAATGTACCTCTTCCAACTTACATACAAATTCAATTTAAAAACAAACCTACAGAACCTATTTTGTTTGTAACCCGGCACTGCCTGTGTGTGAATTTTCTAGAAGACATGATCAAAACACTCTAGTTCTTCAAGATGTTTTTAGAACAGGAATAAGAATGAAATATTATGCCAAGACATAGGTTCAACAATGCTATTGATTTCTTGCTTATACTTCTTGTTTACCTTTATAATTTTTAAAGGTTTTCAAATCATGACCATTTCAATTCATTGATTCTCTTAGAACCCTGGGAGGTAGATGAAATAGAGGAATTTAAACCCATTTTACAGAAGATTAAACTGAGACATTGGAGAGACCCTGACTTGTCAAAGGTCACACAGTTAATTTGCTGGTGGGTGAACCGGGGTTGTATTCCAGACCCCTTATCTCTGGGGTGCTGATATCCACAGAAGTGAAGAGGTCGTTTGAGAGTGGTTCTTAGATATGATTACAACACTGACCCAGGCTGAGCACAGTGGGAAAAAACTAAACAAAACCAAGCCATTGTACACTGGTATCTCACATACACGCCTTGTAGTTGAAAACAAGTTTTAAAGAAAAAGTTTTTGAAGACAAACTCAAAATTGGAAATATAGTCTCCATTAAATTATTTTCTGAACATTGGGGAAAGACCCTCATTAACTGAATTTTAGTATTTGAAAAGTTCAGATATAAAGATTAAAATATTACTACTTTTTGCTTCTGTAACCTCTCCCTTGCCAACCAGCAGTTTCCTGAGTCAGTTACACTTAAAAGGAAAAGCTAACCCTTTTGAAAAGCAAATCCTCCCAAGAGATTAATATCTTATTAGAAGCCAATTGGATTTTTTTTCACAGTTGATTCTAAGTGCCTTTTATGTCTAATGCACACAGCTGAATCTTGTCTTCTAACCTTATTCAACACATACTTAATGAGAATTTAACATATGCAAGCACTATTCTGGTCTCTTGGGATATATGTTAGTGCACAAACACATAAGAATTTCTGTCCTCTAGAAGCTTACATTCTAGCTAATTGAAGGTAACTTACTATTCAGATATTAATAGCATCAAATATCAATACATTGATTTCTAAGGAGAGTCTTTTGTAGTATTTGGCAGCAGTGCTGGCTTTTTATCATAGCCTTTCAATTACCACATCTGCTGGCAAATAATCTAAGAAACATTAAAAGGGAAATATTCTTATAAATTCAACATGTGCTTTGAATTCTCCTGACATTTGGGATGAGACAGATGAAAGCCTGATCAGAGTTATCAGAGAGCAGCCCTTAAGCAAATTATCTTTCTGTAGTGAGGCTGAGGGTTAAGGTTAAATCAGAGTCAGAGAAGGACCTCATTAATAGCAATCAATTCTAAAGAAATCTTTCCCTCCCTTCTCCCCTGTAAGCATTATACTAACTAATCATTGCTTGCAGATTTCTGATATATATATATATATATATTTTTTTTTTTTTTTTTTTTTTGCACAGAGCTCAGTAATGATTAGACAAACAAAGGGTTCTAGTGGGAATAAGGCAGAATGGTGAGTGAGAGGAGTGGATGATGGACTGGTTTTAACAGATTATATCCTAAGTAGTGTCAACAGGCACAAAACTATAAATGTTTCATTGGCATTGATATTGCTTTCCAATCTGGCCCAATCCTTTTGAAAGGTAACGAGGTCTTAAAACTTTCAAGATACCATTTACAACTCAAGGAAACAAAAAAAATCTGAAGGTGTTAGGTGATGGAGGAGTAGTGAGGCCTACTGTTTCCTTTAGAAAGTGTCCTAAAGTGTAGATATATGTAAATGAATTCAGTAAATACCTTTTTTAAGAGGCAAATGTGAAAGGGTTGAGCTCATATACTTAAAATTTTAAGTTCATGAGAACTCTAATATTAATAAATGTGGGTTTAAGTATTTCTTTCATTAAAACTGTTAGAGAGTTATAGATTCTATGTATTTTTTAACTTTAAAAAATCCAGCATATTCTGAGGGTAGTTTGTTCAAGGAGGAAAATGTTATTTGGTACTTTTTGTGTCCCCTTCATTTAAGTTCTAAAAACATTGCCATCCATTTCTTAGCCCAACTCTTATGAGGAGTGAAAATTTTCTTGGTCATCTTAAAAATGACATTTGACATTTCCTGACTTTTGAATGTGGGTGTGGGAAGATAACAAATAGTTGAACAAACATTAGGGATTATCAAAGAAGTTGCCTTAAACTCTGGGATGTATCTTGGGGATGGACAGAAAAGAGGAAGATTTCTTAGATTCTTAGTAGACCAACTGCGGAGTAGAAAGTCCTCGCTGACTGCTGAAGCGCTAAAAAGTACTTCTATTCTGCAGCAGGAATGAAGGGACTGCCCTTGCTAGAGGTTTAAAAAAAAAAAAAAAAGATACTTAACCAGGATTAATAAAATATCGACCTCCTGGGTACAAATCATTATTGTAACTGTTTACCCTTAAAATTCTACTTTTAAATGAACGTTATTATGTTTCATGCTCTGCTCATTGATGAAGACTTTTCCTTTCATAGACCTTCTTGCTTAATGCTGATGGGCACTTCCATTTAATTATAACCTCTTTAGCTACAAACTAGACATATAACCTTCCCCAGATTAAATTTTAGAGAGAGGTCTTCTTAGCCTTTGTTAATTTAAAATTGGAAAGATTGCTTATCTGTCTGCAATGCTGAGGTGTGGATAGAAGTCATATTTATAAAAAGACAGAAGGTGGAGAGTTGGCCACCTGAGTTATCTCATTCTGACAAGCTTTAGAGGTGTGTGTGTGCACACGCTTCTTCATGAACGGACATTGTTCAGTTTAAAAAATCAGCCATGAGCTGAACTACAAGTCCTTCGTCCATTTACAAATTCAAAAAATTGAATTGAAGGAAGTATTGATTAGATACAGAAGAGGTGAATTATGGACCATCATGGGCATTCCTTTAATTAGCAGAACTACCAAGGGCCCATCTGGACCCCTAGGGGCGACTTAGGGGATAATTGTTTCCACACGGAAGCCTTGTGCTCAGTCCCTTGCTACCTTCCTCTGCAGAACCTCCACCTCTGGGCCAGTAAATAAGATTGTTCCCTCATTCCCTGCAGTAGATTGTGCCCCTTTTTAGTTCACCATTGTCCCTTCTCAAGATATTGTCCTAAATATAAATCAAGAATGTCCTAAAATTGGGGGGCTATGGGAGAGGAAACAAATTTGAATGGTACATGAAGTACACATCACAAAACCCTTCTGGAGTCCTATTAGGAGCCTGACCACATTAACACCATTAAAATTCAAACACTACTATAAATGTACATGCAAATCTCTAGTTTTAATTTACCAGTTATTACCTACTCTCATATTGGAAAAGCATCAAATGTTCTTTTGTTAACAATATAGAAAAGCCTGAGTCCTCATGAGAGCTGAGATCAAGTATTACATCCTGTGGGAATATTATGGTTGGTAGAAGTTGACTATCCTTCCTTGAGTCTAACACAAAATCACTGAACCCCCTTTTACTTGGCAAATTGTTGAGATTCCCCGCTCACCACCCACCGTTCCCCTGCCCTAACTCTTGAAAGGTCACCAAGTCTAAGGGTTGAGAAGGCTTATGAGACAAACACACAGGGGACATGGTACAGCAGGAGAGCACGGAGGTCCTGTTAGGTTTTTCTCACACCAGGGGCACAGAGGAAGAGACTCAGCAGCTGTTTAGGGACTAACCCTGCCCAGCTCTCTTTCTTGCCTTTTCAGAGATAGGCCCACTTGAATCTCCACCTTCTGAGAAACCGCAAACCCTGTCTGCCTTCATGGGGAACCCAATATAGACAATGTATAGACAGTCGGCCACAAACTAGCTTGGAGGGGTGAGGTTTGTGCTATAGACTGAGGAATATAACTCACCTCTGTACACCTGAGACTCAAAGGGAAGTGTGGCAGCTCATGGGTGACAAAAGGAGACCCTGTCTCTGAAAAAAAGCCCCCCCAAACTGTGATTTCTGTAGTAAGAGTGAGGAGAAATCCTTGAACACAGGGAACCCACTGGGGTCACGCTTCCCCTCCATCCTGCTCTCGACCAGGCTTTCCAGTGCAGTCTGGGGAGAGGACCATGCCGTGTGACTGGAGTCAGCAAACTTTGTGTGTGAAGACCATATAGGAAACGATCTAGGCCATGTAGGCCAGGTGGTCTCTGTCACAACTGCTCAGCTCTGTTGCTATAGAGCAAAAGCAGACATAGACATTCCATAAATAAATGAGTGTGGTTGTGTTCTAATAAAACTTTATTTTTTTAAAAATACACAGTGGGCTGGATTTGTCCTATGAGCTATGATCTGCTGACCCCTAGGGAGCTGGGCCTGAGCAATTGGCTTCCCCTTTTACAGAGGGTCCAGAGCAGAGGCTCTAAGATGATCCTGTTATCCAAAAATATGATGTGGCAGACACACGCAAAAGGCATCAAACTTATTTAAATTCAGAATAAAAGAGCCCGAGGCCCACTGGGCCTTCTGTGGCAACAGAATCGCAGACACTTTGAGCATTCACTGCTGGGATAAATAACCTGGGGCAGGGATCACATTGTTTTTCATTTGATCAAGACAAGAGCACGTGTTCGTAAGCAAACCGCAAATACTCAAGAGCTTTCCAGGCTTTGTAGCAAGTGGCATGAAATTACGTTCTGGGTTTCCCAGAAGAACTGTCCAAAGGCCTCCCTCTGCTCACTGCCCTTCTGAGACATCCTGGTTAAGTTCTGGGAAGTTTCTTCCAAGAACCCCCAGCTATTAGGCGGCTGCCCAGGAAATAGCTAAACCCATGCCTGCTGTTTGTATTAAGGGATCTTAAGGCAAAAGTATGAAGCCTTCATAATTATAATTTCTAGATTATAGATTCTACAGGCCAATGAAACCCTGTAGATCCAAGAACAATGATCATCATTGTGATTTCCAGATATTAGTAGGAGAAGGTAAACAAATCAAGGGCGTGGACTGCCCTCTGCCCTGGCCCATTCCTTCCTTCTGGTTGTCAATTACTGTCTCTTGCAGTCCCTTGTCCCCCTGCCCATTTTGTTCCCCTCTCTTTCATCACGGAGTCCTTGGCTGTTTCCCAACAGAGGGACAGCTTCCTACAGCACAGAAACGACAGCCTGTACCCTGATGTGGCTGACATCTTAATCCAGTCCCCTAATAATGCGCTTATCCAAGACAATCCATTTGTTCCGGGGAAGGAAGGCATCCAATGCATCCCTCCCCTGCGTTTTGCCAAGCCTGTACTTTATTGCCATAGCTCCTACCCTTTACTGTAGTGACAAGAGGCTGTAAGGCAGAACGAGACCCTCTTTCAGCCTGTATAAATTAGTGTCAGTCATAAAATTTACCCACCAAATTGCCCAGGAGTCCCCGGGTTGAGAAAGCAGTGAGGAGGATCATTAGCTAACCATGCACATCTGTGGGGGCCCATCAAGATTTCAACCCCAGGTTCTGTACATCCCGATGATGACAGGGAGGGAGTTTTTCAAGAAGATTTACAAGGAAAAATTAATCAAGTCTCCCTGGGCCTATTATTCCTATGTCTGGCTATAAATCCAGAATACTGAAATATTGAAACATATTCATGAAGGAGTTACATATTATTAATTTCTCTCTAAGTCAAAGGAAATTGTCCTCTTTAGGGTTAACTTATGGCTGGTTTGAAAGTTTATTAAACGAGAGGGCTGAAATGTTAATCTGGTTGCGTACATCCTATAAATAAATGCTACCTCAATAATTCAAAACAGTGCTAAAAATGTTCGTCTTGACTCACCCACATAAAGCTCTGGGTGCCCAATAACAACTATAACATTTGCATTTTCTGCATTTAGCTGGGATGAAGAAAAAGAGTAACTCATAACTGCTGAGTGTCCTTTGCCTCCTCTGTCTCTGCCAAGGTCAACCACCACTGTCATTTAACTGCTGCTCAATTCTGCAACTCTTCTTCCCATTCCCCTGGAAGAACTGGACCCTCCAGGCTAACCTCACGTACCTTCTTCACATTCACAACTCTACATTTCCTTGGAGCTGGAAAAAAAATAATCTATCTTCCCCTTTCTAGGTACAAGGTGATAGGGAGCTCAGAAGATAAACAGAAAGATACAGTATCTCTTCCAGGTCTGGTGAACACTACACATTTTGTTTAAACTGATCTCTGATTAATAATAGTTAGAGTTAAGTTTATAAATAGCTAACGTGATTAAGTGCTTAACTACAGGTCAGGCCCATGCTAAGTACTTCATGTGTATTTTACCCTCATAACAGCTCAGTGCAAGAGACACTAATTGAATACTCAGTGCAAGAGATACTAATTGAATACCTCTTTCAGATGGTCAACTGAGGTATGGGTAAGGGAAGTAATTTGCTCAGGACACACAGCTAACAGTAGCAGTGGAATTTGAAACCAGAAAGTCCGGACCCTGCTTTTAGCCTCTATGTTATAGCAGAAAAAGAATGAGAGGAAGTATCATCCCCAGTGCAGCCACTTGTTGGCTGTATGACTTCTCAAGGGATATAAATCTCTATCAAGTCATGTAGGATGCAAATAGAAGATGCATTTCTCAGTGCAAATGGAAGATGTCCCATGGATTAATCTGGCAGCCAGCACTTATAACCCTCCTCCTCTGATCATGCAGTCAGTCCCTGTCTGTTCAGCTTATCATTAGCTGAGAAATAATTAAGAATGTATATGATTCATGTATGTAAATATTAGAAGTCTTATTACAACGCTTTTCTCCTGTCTTTAATTTTGTCTCAAGTGTTATCGTGTAGGGATGATTGATGTCAATAGCCTAATCTCCTAAACAGAATAGAGTTTTGTTTGCTTGGATTAAATGTGTATACAGCATAAATCCTTAGTTTTATAGAGACTGGATACGTTTTTGAGTTTTTAAAAGGGGAAATACTGGTGCCTGGTCCGCTGAAAAGATGCCACTGACCTCTTTGTCAATGGCATGCCTTTCTCGACTACTTTCCTGGGGTCTCCTGGGAATAACAATACATGTATGAAATGGCCTGGCTGAGCTGGGGTGGTAGAATTGCTTTTGAAACAGTGCAAAACTAACTGTCCTGTGTGTGCCGCAAACAGAAGGGCTTGGCTCCATTGGCATTTATCTGGAATGGAGGTAATTATCCAAAGACAAACTACACACACGGACAAAACCCTGAAACAACCATAGCAATAAGAGCCAACCTTTATAGGCCTCCGATGGGGCAGGTGCGGTGGTAAGCAATTCACCCATATTAAGTGGCTCACACAGATTGGGTACATTGTCAGGCCCACCTAGAAGAGAACAGTGAGGTATGAAGAGGCAAACACATAGCTAGTAAAATAATAGAGCCAAGATCTAAACAATACATCCCATTCACAGTTTAATTCTCTGAATCACTGTGATGCCCTCTCAAGTGACCAATTCTCAGCAGTTATAGGGACCTGGCGGGCAACTCAAGTGAATAAGGTTAGCTGGTGCAACACAACAGAGTTAGCTGGTGCAGAGCAGGCTGCAATAGATGGAGAGAGCACAGCCTAGTGAGGGAGGAGCTGCTACTCACATCTGCAGGCATGCAGGCCGGGAATGGACAGATCTTTTGATTGCCCATAGCAGCCCAAAATCTGGAGTCCAATAAGAAATCTTCCAGTTATTTAAAAGTTGGCCTCTAATTTTATAAAAGCCTTATGCATGTCTACAGCACACACCTGCAGCTCATGCTGAGCCCGGGGGCTGCTGTCTTCAGTTTGTTTTTACCACACTTGGCTCCCATCAGTGTCTCGGATGCAATGCACTTATCCACTAACGTGACCTTCTGTGTGAAAGTGCTCCTGGATTCTGAGCTCTGATTCGCGTGGTTCAGCTTCATGAGCACGGGTTGTGAAGCAGAAGGAGTGGGTGAAATGAACCGTCACAGTGCCCCCTACTGCAATTTGCTCTGCTCCGGTGCCAATTGCCCCTTCAAGCTTTCCTGCATCCTCTCTACTGGGACCAATACCTTCTTTGCCTGAGTTCTCACAGTGTCCTGTATTGCAGCTGGCTGTGCCATGTCTATCTCCCTCTTACCTCGTACGTTTCTGCTTTCTCCCTGTCACATAGTCAACATCTTGGGGACAGACCCAAAGTCTTATTAATTATCTCACTCTTCCTACTTCCCGGGCTGAGGTCACTTCTTAATACGTTCATCTTCCAAATATTTATTGAATTAAATATAAAATTGCCGTACCAGTGAAGCTTGTCTGTATATTAGTTAGGAAAAAAATTCAGTTGCTTTAATGAAGACCTAAAAATCCAGTTAGTTTGCTTCTCTAAACCGCAGTTTTCTCATCTGTTAAACATCAGTTCCCTAAGTATGACAATCACTGAACAGGTATAAATTGCTAAGCACAGCACTGAGTCAGGAGAGACTCTCAGTAGAGAGTCTTCCATTATTGTAACTTTCAGAAATCACACATGGGATTTAATACAGTATAGCCAAGATTTACCTAACAGCAGGGGAGCTATTACAGGTGGTCCTCATCTCACAGCTTGGGGTCTTTGGAATGTATAAAAAGCTTCTTTCAACTTAAGACAACACCTAGAGCAGCGGTTCTCAACCTGTGGGTCACAGGAACTGTATTAAGGGGCCGTGGCATTAGGAAGGTTGAGAACCACTCACGTAGAGTTCCATATATACTTTTACTGTAATTTCGACTGTAATTATTTATTTGCATTTAATTGATACATATTTTTCTTCGTAACAGAACTACTCACAAATCTAAATGATGAATGTGCTATCTACTTTCTATTATGGTCTAAATTGTGTCCCCACCACCACCCAGATTCATATTTTGAAGTCCTAATCCTCAATACTTCTGAATGTGATCATGTTTGAGAGTCCGTAAGAAGAGATGGAGATTTTACATCTTTTGTGTTTACCAGGATGGAGTTGAAACCCATTCTGCTTAGTAAAGTATCTCAAGAATGGGGGAAAAAATCCAATGTATTCAATACTAATATGAAACCAATATATAAACAACTACAAGCCCACAAGAAAGAAAAAACACGGCTCGGCGCCTGTGGCTCAAGTGACTAAGGCGCCAGCCACATACACCTAAGGTGGCAGGTTCGAATCCAGCCCGGGCCCGCCAAACAACAGTGATGGCTGCAACCAAAAAATGGCCAGGCTTTGTGGTGGGCGCCTGTAGTCCCAGCTACTTGGGAGGCTGAGGCAGGAGACTCGCTTGAGCCCAGGAGTTGGAGGTTGCTGTGAGCGTGATGCCATGGCACTCTACCCAGGGGGACAGCTTGAGGCTCCGTCTCAAAAAAAAAAAAAAAAAAGAAAGAAAGAAAAAACACAAATACAGTCTAGAATGGGAGAGAGGAGAGGAGAGGAGAGGAGAGGAGGAAAAGGGGAGGAGGGTGATTGGTGGGATCTCACCTCAGGTGCACTATGCCAGGGAGTTCAGCATCCTCCTGGGTGAAGGGCTGAACTACAACTTGAACTTTACCTTACAGTTGAAAATAATCTAAGCATCTGTGTCCTCTTATTAATTTGTAACAAAAAAATTTTAAAAAGTAATGAAGGTTAAATGAGGTCAGATGGGTGGGCCCTCATCCAATCTGATGGTTTTCTGTAAAAGATGAAGAAATTTGGACATATATAGAGACACCGGAGAAAAAGTCATATGAGGACACTGTGAAAAGGTGGCTGTAGGCAAGCCACCAAGAGCAGTCTCAGGAGGGATCAAATCTCCTGACATCTTGATCTTGAACTTCTGGCATTCAGAACTGTGAGAAAATGTATTTCTGTTGTTTAAGCCAACCAGTCTATGACATTTTGTTATAGCCACCCTAGCAAATGTAAGAGAGGAAAAAAATCCTTTACTTCCTACCTTTCTAAGTTCTTAACTGAACCCCCCCATAAGAAAAGACAGATTAACAAGAGAAAAACATAGATATTTATTTAAGTTTTTGAAACAAGAGCCTTCACGGGGAAAGGAAGATCCCCCCACCATAAGCAGCTAGAGTTGGATGTTTACATACTGAATTGGGCAACAAATAGTGAATTAAGAAAATGTGCCCAGGAAAAGAAACTTTAGCTAGGGCAGTTAATCACAGAGAAGTGGCTAGGAAGACAAGGGCTACTTTAACAAGGTTTCTTTGTACAGATTTCTCTCAATTTTAACTTCACGTCCTTGACGATAAGAATGTTACATTCCTCCTGGTAGGGGGAGGACATTTTCCATATGGGAGTTTTATCTGCTGCTTTCAGGAAGAAGAGGGGGCGGATCAGAGCACCCTTCTTGCACCTGCTGGTTTTTGATATGGCTTTGGCTCAGAATAATCCCCATGCCCAGGTGGCACATTGTGGGGTAGCATATTCCGCCATCCTTCACAAGTGAATACACTTTCCTCCTTTGGACCTTGGCATCTTTTCAGTCATGCACATTCAGAGCATGGGAAGTGCATATCTGCTGGAGGTAAATGAAAGAAATGGGAGAAAGAGCATGTTTGCCTAAAACGCTTGTCTCCTGCCTAATATGGGGGAATTTTCTGAAGAAGACTCACAGGTGGGACCCTGTCAGTATCCTGTCCATATGCCCCCAGGCCCAACCCCTGGAACACACACCAGCCAGACTTTAACCTGCCAGGATTACATCTCTACAGGTGGAAGGGTTTCTTCTGGTGGCTGAAACCTGCTCTGTCAGCGCTGAGAGTAGACCCGACATGCCAGATATTGATGCCCAATGCCTGGTGGAGTTGAGGGTAAGCATCCCGGCTCTCTCACCGTCAAATGAAGGAGCTCTGATAACTGGACCCTGGGTTCAGCATTCTCCCACAGGCTCAGTGGGAACTTTCTTCATAAGGCACCTTTTATTGGCTTCCTTCTTCATCCCTGTTAAGTTCTCCACTAATCTACAGGTATTCCCAGGAGCATCTCCCAAGTGAACTACTAGCTCTCAAACTCTTATCTCAGGGTGTGATCCTGGAAGAACTAGAGCTAAGAAACCTGGTTTTGGCTACCTATATGTAAAGTTTGGTTTGCCCAGGGGGGTAATGATTCTGAATAGGAGTCTGAGAGACTTTGGCAGAACAGACTTCTTAGGAACAATACCAGCTGCCCTACATGTGTGGTAAAGCTTTGGGAAATGCCATTGCTTCTAAGTCTGTTCTCCTTTTACTTAGAGTTTGAAAGAGTGAACACCAGAAGATTTAGGTCTTCTCAGAGACTACTCAGCACAATGCTAAAGACACTTCAAGTTAAGTCGCTTTCAGCATTCTGGGCTACCTTAACCTGCTGCAAACTACTCACACCTGCGCCTATAGTTCAGAACGAGGACAGCTCTGGGTTATGTCTCCCGTGAGTGCATTAGTGAAACTACCCTGACTGTGCCTTTAACTTCCTCAGAGGTTTTGCCATCAGGATCACTCACCTTTGCCTTTTTTGGGAAGGTTTTGTCATAGAAGTTGTCTCTGTTGAGAATTTGGTGAATCTCTTATATTAGTACATAAATCCTAAGACGTATGGCCAGCTTAGGGGATTTACAGGAAGCGTTCAGAGCTCCACCATCCTGGTTTCTAATCAGCAGTTAGTGCTACGTGGTCTTCTGCACAGGGCCAATGGGCAGGATCACAACTTTAAAGGCCTGGGGCCAGCTCACTCTGTGCATCTCAGCCTTCTGCTCACTTACCACTGGAAAGGAAACGAAAGCACATCGGACTGTATTATTTTCCCTCTAATCATTTTGAAAACTCTCTCCTATGAACTGGTTAAAGTATTGTAAGGAGGGAAGATTTCAAGTAGGCCTACCAGTTACACTCAAACGGACTTCCTTAGAAGTAGGCCATTCTGTGAGACGATCAGGGTCCTAATCCTGTCTATAGTTTAAGCATGTTTAATAAGATAATTCCTCTAAGCAACCTATTGGGGTATTAGTTCAGATCTGACGCAGAAAGAGTTAGCAGCGCACTACAAAGCATAAAATCCCTAGACAGGTTCCCCGGAATTTGTTTTCTAAAATTTAAAATTCTTTGTTTGTTTTTGCTTTATTTTAATAAAAGCAAATGAGTTTTTACTGAACACCAGAACTGTGTCTGGCAGCTCGTCAAGAGCGGGTATCGTCTTTGCCTGAATCTTTCCTTTTATCTATATCCCACATCATCATCTTGCGGGGTTTTGCTTCAATATGTCTCAACTCTTCCTTTCCTTCCCATTCCTGCTTTGACTACGTCATAGTCTAGGCTGTTTCATAGCCTATAACCACGATACCACCACACTGTCCTCCCTGGTCTTAGTTCTTAGCAGTCCAGGCTACTCTGCCTCCTATCTCCTGGCTAACCATCACAAAACATGCTTCTATCTCCCCTGCCCAGGAACATGCTATGACCCCTGAGCCTTTGCACACACCTGCCAATGTCCTCTGCCTGATCATGGACCCTCCATGATCTAGGCTTTCCCATGCATCCCAGCAGACTTTAATTTTTGACTACTTGATGTGCTTTTTGTTTTTCCCCTGTATCATGAAAAAGTGATGACCATGTCCAGGGCCAAAGGGTAAGGCTGTGCAGGTTGTGTTCTTCGAGACACCAAAGGGCACTGTTCACATAGATTTTCACTTAAACGGCGGCTGCTGGCATTATATAACCAGCCACCCTGGTCATTGATACGTCCATGATTTTGTTCCATTAAACTCCCTGTTTAAATCTTTCTCATCTTATGAATGTAGCTTAGACATGACGTCTTCCTCAACTATGCCAACTTTCACTGCTCTCCCCTTCCTAAGAAGTTCTGGAAGTCTTAGAAGCTCCCACCAAGCAAACAGTTCCTAATAAGAACTCCCCTTGCCTCATTCATCTTTTCATCTCACATCAGAACACATCTCACCCATAACTTGGTAACCACTAATAACTTTCTCTTTCTTCAAATATGAATATTTTTACTCTCCCATTTAGATTTAAGCTTCTTGAGGGAAGGAATTCTGCCATCTACATCTGTAGCTAATGTGGTACTGAACATGGAATTAGCATTCTATAAATACTGATGATTTGATTTTGGGTCATGATCAATGGTAAAAACAGAAAGAAAAAAAAGGACATTGGACGTTGATATCCTCCTTAAGGTAAAATCAGCATCACATCTAATTCCATCCCAAAGTTAGCTAAAGTGAACCAACTGAGAGATGGTCAAGCAGCTAAGGCCCATTCCAGGAAGCTGCCAAAATTGTCCAGGGAGAAGAGAGAATTGGTCATTTTTAAACCAACAGTAATAAAGTAGATTTCAAGTAAGGCGGTTTCAATTATTCAGAACACTGAGTAGCTCTTCAAGGTTCTTAATATGCAAACTGAAAGGCAGACAGGCTAGTGAAGCAACCTTTCTTTCCGCTTGTTGGGGATTGAAATTTTATGAGGATTATCTGTTGTGATGGCAGAAAACTATTCCAAATACATGCCCAATAGTACCTGTAAGGAGTCATGAATTTTCTAGTAAATGCTCCAGAAAACAGCCACAAAATGCTGCCATCGCATCTGTCTTTTTTTGTCACATGGAATATCTGAGCTGCCTTAGGAAGACAAATGCGCGATTCAAACAGAAAATAGCCTCCTGCAAAGGCCTTCCTTTGCCATTTCCTCCTCTCTCCCAATTACCTCTCACATCTGATCCTATGCTCACTGTCACATCTTCCTCAGAGTCTTGTTGGGATTTAAGCATAAACAGACGTGTTAGATTTCCACTAGTTTTGTCTCTTCCCAGACCGACTGCCTCCGATCCCTTCCAGAATCTCTTAGCCAGCAGATACTGGTCCATCTCACACACACTGTTGTGGAGTCTGATCTCTGTTCCTTTTCAAGCTTGTGCCTTTTGGTAGTAATGGGAACATTCATTTGTAGGAGGTAGATATCCACTAAGATAAAGAGCAATCCTTTAAATTGCACTTGAATTCATAATTAACACCTCTTTGTGTAAATGGGGCAGCTTACATCTGTCTTTGTTTTTGCTCTGTCCACACTCTGCTCACATTTAGGAAGTTAGGCTCAGCCCCAAGCACTCTAGGTCTTAGAAGATTTCCTTCTCCGATTGCCTGCTTTTGAAAATCTGATGCAGCTCATGTCTCTTTTACCAGAAAAACACATAAGCATTTTTCATATAATTCCAGGAGGTTTCCAGCCCCTCCAAAGCCTATGCATCCCAGATTTAAGGAATGATGAAGAAAGTCTTTAACACACTTAAATTCCTGACTGTGCCAGCACCACTCTTAAGTATTTCACAGATAATAACCCATTTATTCTCCCAATAATCCTATGAGGCACCTTCAATGATTATCCCCATTATCCTCTTTCTGTTTGAGACAGAGCCTTAAGCTGTCACCCTGGGTAGAGTACCCTGGTGTCATAGCTCACAGCAACCTCCAACTCTTGGGCTTATGGGATTCTCTTGCCTCAGCCTCCCAAGTAGCTGGGACTACAGGAGCCTGCCACAATGCCCACCTATTTTTTGGTTTTGGTTGTCATTGTTGTTTGGCAGACCCAGGCTGGATTCGAACTCACCAGCTCTGGTGTATGTGGCTGGCGCCTTAGCCACTTGAGCTACAGGCGCAGAGCGTCCCATTATCCTAATTTTATAAATGATTCCATAGATGTGGCCCATTCAGCTTCTCATGATTAGTTAAAGGCAGAGGGGGGATTTGAGCCCAGCCAGTCTGGCCCCAGTGACTACCATATATTATGGTATTGCTCACTTAGGATTAGAAACTATAAGAAAGGGCAGCACCTGTGGCTCAGTGAGTAAGGCGCCAGCCCCATACACTGAGGGTGGTGGGTTCAAACCCAGCCCTGGCCAAACTGCAAAAAAAAAAAAAAAAAAAAAAAAAACTATAAGAAAGATGGTAAGAAAGAAGGGAGGTAAGATAAAACTCAACAATGCTTCTAAGACTTTCCTATGAGTTCATGGACCTTTGAATTTATTTCATGCTCTATTCTTATTTTTATCCTGTACATAGATACCCCAAAATTATCTTATCCATATACCTTAAGAAAAACTAAAACTTGACAAAGAAGAAGTCTTGTTGATCTTCTGAGTGTCCTGTTTAAATAAGTTTAAAATTCTATCATTACAATTTTGAAAGGTAACTGGAAGAATGTTTTAAATCTATATATTAGAAAAATGCAACATTATCAGTTTTGATCTGGAATCATAAAATTACAGTTCCACGTAATGCCTACCATGCAGATGACCATACTGTAAAGTAATAGGGAATTTAACACATTATTCAGAAGCAATGACATCAGTCCCCAGAAAGTTAACAAGGAGGAGTCAAGGACAACAAAGATGCAGATACCCCAGGGGACTGTGGCCAAAACTCATTCACCCTGAATGGACTGGAGAACAGAGTCAGATTCTCTCATCCTTGACAGTGAAATGTTGACATTTCACTAGGAATAAACAGAATCTTTATGAGCAACCACTTTCCCCACTTCTAAATAGACATAACAGTGAGCCTGTAGATAACAGATTCCTTCAGCAGCTCTGTGAATAGCAGTTAGGAATTATTACCCCTTCAAATGTCTCTTCCTCTAGCTCTCCCTCTCAAGGGACCTGGTCATAGAGAAAAAATCAGATAATTGTCACATTTAATTTTCTTTTTTTGAGACAGTCTCACATTTAAACTTTTTAAGAAAGTTCTGAGCCTGGTGCACTGGCTCACGCCTGTAATCCCAGCTACTCAGGAGGCTGAAGTGGGAGGCTTGAGTCCAGAAGTTCCAGGCTGCAGTGAGCTATGATCACATCACTGCACTCCAGTGTGAGTGTGTGGGTGGCAGAGCAAGACTCTATCTCGAAAAAAAAAAAAAAAGAAGAAGAAGAAGAAGAAAGAACTTCATTCTTATTTTCATTCTTATTCTTTATTGCTGCTCTTACCAATATTACCTCTTTTAAATAGGTTAGGTTTTATTTAGTAATAAAGCATTTAAATAATCCTCAGTGTTTCTTTTTATTAGATTCGATGTAAAGCTTTAGAACAAAAAAATAAATTTGGGGGAGTTGACCAAAACATATTCACAAAGTCTGTGTGCCTGTCAAAGTGTACACAAATTTCATGTAAATATCCAATAAATGCGTACGTGTATGTTTGTATGGAGATAATTTTGATTAAATATTCTTTGTAGAAATTTTTATTTACATGATTTTTGAACACAGAATAACAGACACTTATGTATGTTCTCATAATTTATTGGATTTTTTATAAGCATCATTTCTTTAGCCTTATAAACACCCTACAGATTGGATTTTATTAGCCCTGTCTTATAGATGAGGAAACAGGCTCAGAGAAGTGAAGAGTTTGGTTAGGGTCACAGAGCTAATAAATCAGAAAGGTCAGACTAAGCACAGGCTTTTTGCGGGGGGCAGTTTTTGGCCAGGTCTGAGTTTGAACCTGCCACCTCCGGCATATGGGGCTGGAGCCCTACTCCTTTGAGCCACAAGCACCGCCCATAAGCCCAGGCTTTTTGACCCCATATTCAGTATTTGTTCTATCCTACAGCTGTATTTGAAGTATAAAGGATGCGGAAATTATATTTTGATGGTTGGCAATAAAGAAAGTACTTGAAGAATAACCTGTCTAAAGACTTGGAGTTTGCCTAGAGAGGGGGAAAGGAAGCTGGTGGAAATCACATCTAGACCATTGTTTGTTCATTGGGTTATACAGCTTCCCTGGGACTCACAGGGACCGAATAACAACAGCACCAGCCACACAGAGGCAACCAGCTGCAGTTAACAGCCACCTCAAAGGTTAGATTCTTCTCACACACTTTGTCTAATCTCAACAACCTGTAGTATAGATATTACACAGAATACAATGTGGGGGCTCAGGCAGACCAGGTAACCTCAGGGTGGAAAAATCTTGATTTAAACATAGGACCATTTGATGCTAAAGTGAGTATCTTCCATTTTAACACCCCAGGTCCCTATGATAGCCACCACTGTGGAAGTCACTAGTTCTGTGTTGATATAAAAGTGACATTGCTCCATGAAGGTAGATAGAAGTAGGAAAGAAAGCATTTTAGCCTATTCAGAGCTTCCTTCTTCCCTATTACCAGAGAGAGAATTTTTTTGTGCCTTGTCCTATAATAATAATTCTCAAATATTTTTGATCTTAGGACCTCTCTACAATCTTAAATTATATAGGACCTTAAAGAGCTTTTTGTCATGTGGGTTATATCTGTTCTATGAATGCTTACCATATTTAAATTTAAAACTGAGAAATTTCTTAAAAATAGGCCAGAGATTGTGAATCCCTCTTTTAATCCCAGCACTCTGAGAGGCCAAGGCAGGAAGATTGTTTGAGGCCAGGAGTTCCAAGGTTATAGTGAGTTGTGATTGGGTGAGGCTGCACTCTAGTCTGGTTGAGAGAACCAGACCTCATCTCTAAGAAAAAACATGACTATATGTTAAAATAAATACTATGTTTTATGAAAAATAATTATGTTTTCCAAAACAAAACTGAGAAGAGTGGTATTGTTTTGCAGTTTTGTTCATTTCTTTAATGTCTGGCTTTGAAGCCTCCAGATCCTTATATCTGTCTGTTACAGATCCTTATATTCTATCTGTTACAACTTCACAACTCTATATGCTCTGGAAAACACCAGTATACTCATGAAAGAATGAGAGCAAAAAGGTCAAATAACATTTTAGTATAATTAAGAAAAGACCCTCAAGGCTCGGTACCTGTAGCTCAGCCGCTAGGGCATCAGCTACATACACCAGAGCTGGCGGGTTCAAATCCAGCCCAGGCCTACCAAACAACATTGACAACTACAACCAAAAAATAGCCAGGTGTTGTGGTGGGTGCCTGTAGTCCCAGCTACTTAGGAAACTGAGGCAAGAGAATCGCTTAAGCTCAAGAGTTTGAGGTTGCTGTGAGCTGTGATGCCACAGCACTCTACCTAGGGTGACAGCTTGAGATTCTGCCTCAAAAGAAAAAAGAAAAGAAAAGAGCCTCATGGAACCCCTGAAAGGGTCTTGAGCAAGTGCAGAATCCCTGGTTTACATTCTGAGATTCTCTATAACCATTTCATCATGTACTGGAACAGTGAAATAACTGAGTCTTTGATTACAAAGGACATTGTAGCTCATCTAGTCCGATCATCTGATGAAGCAAAATCCCACCAGTGCAGTCTAAGCTCCCCATTTTGCAAGGATAGGAACCACTCTAGGTTCAAAAAGAACTTAAAATGGACAGAAAAGCTTTTGTTATGTTGAGAAGAAACTTTTTCTCTGTGGTGTTCCTCTTTGGTCTTAACTCTGCCTAGAATGAGTCTAGTTCCTCTCCACATATGCAAAATATTTGAGACCAACTCACTTGTCATCTCTTGCATGCTGTCTTCTTCTCCAAGCTAAACACCTTCTTTATATTTAAGAACTTGGGACACCTCTTGCTGCTCTGAGTGCTCTCTGGCCCAGATTTAGATCTTCTGACCAGGATCTTCAAAAGCCAATTTGAGCTCATACAATCTTGCCAATATTCTCAAAGACATTTACTCACAGTTTATTCTGGATTAAGTTCAGGTCAATGCCACAAGCGATTAACATTCACAGACAGGAAGAAGCTGTTCCTAAAGGCCTCTCTCTCATTTCTGGGTGGACATGACCTTTGACACCTTGCATCTTTTCCACACTTCTGTGGGCCTAGATCAGGTCCTGGTTTTTTCAAGGCATCCTTTCACCCGCACCTTCCCTTCACTCCTTTAAGAAAAGCAGGGCTGTCTGTGAAGTATTTTAAAGTTTGCAAGCAACATTACAAGCACCACCTTGCTTACTTAGTACAGAAATTCTGTGCACACAATGCACCGAAACAAATAGCCTAAGAAAAGCGCAGAGAAAGCTTCTGTGAACTCAATCTTATGGATTACCACTTTAATACCTCATGCCTGGGATCCAGTAACCTGCTTTGCTGGCTGCCCAGCTTTCAGCATCTCCCTGTTCTAAAGCACTTTACATATTGAAGCTAAAATCATACTCCTTCCTTGCTGAACACGCCACCATCTGGTGTCCATTTATAGCCTCCCATCACCCATGGGATAATGTACTTTCCTACAACCTTAGGGACTCTGCATCTGCTCATCTGCTAAGACCTCTGTCTTGCTTTCTGCAATGTAGGGTAGCAGCATGTAGTTAATCATGATGTTGTGGTTCATTTGTTGATACATCCAGCATTCATTCATATGTGTTTTTATTTACTTATCAACTACTATCTGCTTTGCACTGTACTGGATGCTAGAGAGGGATGTAGGAGACTGAGCACCATGCTTATAAGAAGCATGTTCTTTTTTTTTTTTTT
>NW_003852423.1:4894029-4906835 GCF_000181295.1 Otolemur garnettii | reverse complement strand
CCTCAGCCTCCCAAGTAGCTGGGACCACAGGCGCCTGCCACAACGCCCGGCTATTTTTTGGTTGCAGCCATTATTGTTGTTTGGCGGGTCCGGGCTGGATTCGAACCCACCACCTTAGGTGTATGTGGCTGGCGCCTTAGCCGCTTGAGCCACAGGCGCTGAGCCAAGAAGCATGTTCTTGAGGAAAACACTGAGAGCAGGACAGTCTCCTGGATGGCCTAGAGATGTTTTGCCCTCAAGCAACGTAGTGCTCTAACGTGATAAGGAAGCAGGTGTTAAACCTCAAACTTTTGTGGTGCATCAGGGTGGAAGTTGAGCCCATAGGGAAAGAGCACATAGTGATCCTTAAGCACATCGGCCTTGTATGTGGGGCCTCCCACACGTGTTGTATATTGTTTCAGTAAATAGCCATGACGGAGGTTACTCGAGGCTCTCCTGCACCTCTGGGGAGCCTCACCTCTTGCAAGCTTGTACTTTCAGTCCACATACTGGCTGTTTCATGTGTGTGGCACTGGTGGCATAGCGGCTCTGACAGAGGGATACAAAGAAGAATAATTTCTTCTTTCAAGGGGTTTATAACCTTGCATAGGTCAGAAGAGCAAATATGATTAAATTCAAATACAAAGACAGACCAATAAAGGAGGTGATAAATGTAGAGTCATAGTTGGAGGTAAATGTTGAAGTTTACTAAGGAAGAATTAATCCCAAATGGGAAGAGCAGAGAAGGCTTCTAAGAGGCATTATTTGATCTGTATAAGGGTAAATAGATTTCCATAAGCTGAGAAGGGAGAATGGGACCAGACTGGCTTATCTTTCTTGCTGTCTGTTGGTTAACTTAGTTGCTTATTACCCCCTTTCTTTGTCTTCTTGGGTGTTTGACTATACCGATGTTTTTCTTTTTTGCAAAAATGAACTAAATGCCTAAACAAAGAAATTGTCAGGATGATAGTAATACATAGCACATAAAAAGGCATGAATGGCCAGATGCAATGGCTCATGTCTATAGTTCTAGCACTTTGGAAGGCCCAGGCAGAAGGACTGCTTGAGCTCAAGAGTTTAAGACCAGCCAGAGTAAAGTGAGACCCCATATCTACTAAAAATAGAAAAATTAGCCAGGTATCATGGTGGGCACCTGTAGTCCCAGCTACTCAGAGGCTGAGGCAGGAGGATTGCTTGAGCCCAGGAGTTTGAGGTTGAGCTGAGGCCATTGGCAACAGAGTGAGACTCTGTCTAAAAAAAAAAGAAGTTTGAGCAGGCAGACTTTGTTTCAAGATTATTAGTGTAATGAACAGTACCCAATTTTTTCAGCCACAGTCTCTGGCAGAAGCCGTCAGTACCAGTGCAAATTGTATAAGAAGTTTTGTCTTCCCTACAGTGAATATTTGCATGACACATAGTACATGAAGTATTACAAAATTAATAGCACAGTGTCATACAGGTTTGTCATAAACAGTCTGATGGCAGAGAGTTATATTTATGATTTTTAAAAATGAAAATAAAATGAATTGGCTCAGAGCCTGTAGCACAGTGAGGAGGGCACCAACCACATACACCGAGGCTGGTGGGTTTGAACCTGGCCCAGGCCAGCTAAACAAGAATGACAACTGCAACAAAAAATAGCTGAACATTGTGGCGGACACCTGTTTTCCCAGCTGCTTGGGAGGCTGAGGCAGGAGAATTGCTTAAGCCTAAGAGTTGGAGGTTGTTGTGAGCTGTGATGCCACCGCACTCTACTGTGGGCAGCATAATGAGACTGTCTCAAAAAAAAAAAAAGAAGAAGAAAAGAAAATGAATAAGGTTTAAAATTTTTAGACTTGAAACATGTCTCCTTATTTTGCTGCATTTCTCTCAATTGCATATTCATTTCATAAGAAAAAATAAAAATAGGGTAAGTATCAAGTATTCAAATGGTTCTATCTGGCATTCTCCACGGAAGCAGTATGGGAAGATGTGGCTTTCTTGTTTAAGAATCTGCTTTCTGATCTCCTACCTGCCCAACCTTAGCCCTTGGGAAAGTCGTGCTCACATATAATTCATTTGGTGATTACATTATGGAGTGTTGGCAGGATTGAATAGGGAGACAAAATTATATGTAGGTTTCCTATTTTTGAGAGCTGGTAAAGCAATGCAAAACAATTTAAATAGGGACAAAATTAAACATGGGAGATGTTGGGAGGGGATGAACTACAAAGAGGAACTCATTAGAGTCCTTATAGCTGTGGTGTTGGGAGACTCATTGGCTGGAGGTACATCTATGGATTTATTAGCAGACAAACAGATGAGTGGACAGTGGCCGAATACAAGCGAAAGCCCAGTTTATGGGTGATTTCCTCGGTGCTCATATTCTTGGTAATCATATGGGGCCACAAAAATTAAATGAGGAAAAATGATGAGAGTCACTCCTCAAATTCCACACAGCTGGGAATGGAAAATCCTACGGTATGTTCTCCAAAGGCCTGGGCTTAGCAAGGGCAGACTGCCTCTGCTCCTCTGCTCCTCTGCTCCCCCCTGAGCACCCGAGTCTAGGGCCACTCCTGACCATCAAGCTTTTGAATTCTGGCATCTCTCTCTCTCTCTCTTTCTCCTGAGCTCCAGCTCACCCCTCCTTTTGCTGGTTGGGTTTTCCTGGGGGCAGGGTCCACTGAGACCTGTGGAACTGGCAGCAACCAACTGAAGAAATATAAAGTTAGAAACAACGGCAAAGAAAGAGACAGGAGACACAGAACAGAATTAAAGGTGGGAACTCAGGGGGCCATTGCCAGTTTGTGGGATTCGGGCAATGACTCAGAGTGTTTGCTCCACTCTGTTTTTATTAAAGTCTATTTGCCCAGAGGGCAAGATGAGGGAGGGAAAGACACTAGCCGTTTCTCAGAGTGAGCATATCAGCTCCTATTGTTATTATTATTCACTTTGAGGGTTTGAGTAGCCTTGAGAAATCTGAAATCTGAGCCTTGTATTGGGAGACCCTCCCACTTGAGATCACATGCAGATTTCTTTTTCTTTTCTTTTTTTTAAAGACAGAGTCTCCCTCTATCTCTCTTGGTAGAGTGCTGTGACATCACAGCTCACAGCAACCTCCAGCTCTTGGGCTTAGGCAATTCTCTTGCTGCAGCCTCCCAAGTAGCTGGGACTACAAGTGCCTGCCACCTGGCTATTTTTTTGTTCACACACACAGATTTCCAGGGAGGTGTTAAATTCTGCTAGTTCCCTGTGGAGTAAAACGCCACCAGCGTTAATCTCCCTCTGAGGAATCAGTGGTGGGAGGGAAGCATTTGCCTCCCATCACCACCACAGAGGATCTTCCTCTGCTATAAGTTATATAAGCTCTTCTTCCCATATCTTCTTCCCATATAAGCTCTTCTTCCCAGGGCTTGAGCTACTCCCTTGGTCTCTGTCCCAGGCAAATGCAAATCTCCACAATGGGTAGAGATTTGCCTGCTTTGCCTGTTTACTAGGCAGGAAATGACCCAGTTAATGTGTCTCTCTAGGTCTTTGCCATAGCCTCTTCCATGACCATTTTCCCTCAGAGTGCTCACAGACCCAGCAGAGGTGTTTTTGAGCTACATCCCCAACAGGCTAGAATTTCAGAAAAGGCAGGAAACTTGCTAGCAGTGGCTAGCTTCAATGTAAACTAGCTGACTTCTCTTTGTTCTGATCAACTCAGCTTACTTTTTAATTTTCCTCTTTTTCTGGGGGTGCTTTCCCTTGCCAAGAATGGGATATTCAGTCCCCATTCTTTCTGCAGGAGCCCTCTAGTTTAGTCAACTATAACTACTATATGAAACTAACCCCCCCAACAAGTTCCCCCTTCCTTTCTGACTTTCCTAAATCTGAAGCCATATTATTTATTTATTTTTTTGAATAGGTAATATGTTCTAAGAAATTAATTAGTAATTAATTAAAAGTTATACATGAACAATTTCCTGCCTTTTCTTTCCCCATGTAGCCAATTTCAGTGATTTGCAAGACATTTTTAGAGTTTCTTCATTCACATACAAAAATGGGTGTCCATTGCCCTTCTCTTCATTCACAAGGGGTATGCTGAAGACACTTTTTGAACCATGTATTCTGGTTGGCTATTGTATAACAAATAACTTTTCAGTGATTTAATACAATTTATTGTCTCTCACAGTTTGCTGGGCAGAATAGTTTTCTTTTTATTGAATTATTATTGAATGGATTTATAGATTTAGGGGGTCCAAGTTGAATTCAGCTACATGTATATACTCTATAGTGGTGAAGTCTGGGCTTTTGGTGCACCGCTCGTTCAAGTAGTGTACACTGTAACCCATAGTGTATATCCCTAACCCCTCCTGGTCTCCCTTCCTGTGAGTCTCTAATGTCCATTATATCACTCTGTGTGCCCTTGTGTAGCCATAATTTATCTCCCATTTAAAAGTGAGAACATTGGCTCGGCGCCTATAGCTCAACTGGCTAAGGCGCCAGCCACGTACACCTAAGGTGGCGGGTTCGAATCCCCAGCCCGACCCGCCAAACAACAATGACGGCTGCAACCAAAAAATAGCCGGGCGTTGTGGCGGGCGCCTGTGGTCCCAGCTACTTGGGAGGCGGAGGCAGGAGACTCGCTGGAGCCCAGGAGTTGGAGGTTGCTGTGAGCTATAATGCCACGGCACTCTGCCCGGGGGGACAGCTTGAGGCTCTGTCTCAAAAAAAAAAAAAAAAAAAGTGAGAACATTATGGCATTTACTTTTCTGTTCCTGAATAACTTCACTTAGGATAATGACCTCTGGTTCCATCCAAGTTGCTGCAGAAAACATTATTACATTTTTCCTTATTGCTGAGTAGTACTCCATGGTGTGTATATATATATATATACCACATTTTCTTCATCCATTAATCAGTTGATGGGCACTTAGGCTGATTCCATACTTTTGTTTTGTCATTGGGGATTATGCTGCAATATATGTATAAGAGCAATCTTTCTGATGTAAAGATTTCTTTCCCTTTGGCTAGTTACCCAGTATTGAGACTGCAGGATTGAATGGTAGATCTACTTTCAGTTCTTTGGGAAGTCTCCATTATACTGATCTCTGTAGTAGTTACACTAATTTACATTTCCACCAACAGTGTTTAAGTGTTCCCTTTCACTGTATCTGTGCCAACATCTATTGTTTGACTTTTTAATAATGGCCATTCTAATTGGAGTAAGACGGCATCTCATTGTTTTAATTCGTATTTCTTGATGATTAGTGATGCTGAGCATTTTTTCATGTTTGTTGGCCATTTGTGTATCTTCTTTTTGGAAAATGTCTGTTTGTGCCATTTGCCCATTTTTTAATGGGGCTGTTTTTATCTTACTGAGTTCTTTGTAGATTCTGGATGTTAGTCCTTTTTTGGACACACAGTTTGTAAATATTTTCTCCCATTCTCTAGTTCATCTATTAACTGAGTGTTTCTATTGCTGTGCAGAAGCTTTTTCATTTAATTAAATCCCCTTTGTCTATTTTTATTTTTATTGCATTTGGTTTTAGGGTCTTATTCATAAATTCTTTGCCTGGCCTAAGGTCTAGAGTTTTTCCTATGTTTTCTTCCAGGATTTTTATTGTATCAGGTCTTACATTTAAGTATTTAATACATCTTGTTTGATTTTTTTATATGGTGAGAGATAGGGATCTACTTTCATTGTTCTGTATATGGCTATCCAATTTTCCCATCAGCTGGGTAGTTTCCTTGCTTGAGTTCCTTATATATAATTGCATTCATATGTTGGCTAGGAGTTATCTGAAGGCTTTGCTGGACTGGGTGTCCAAAATGGCCTACAAATGACCAGCAACTGGCTCTGGTTGTTTAATGGGAGCTTAGCTACCAGAGTACCTTATAGAGCTTCCTTGTGGCTTGGGCTTCTTACAGCAAGCAGGTTAGGTTCTGGGTGGGCACATCTCAAGGCAAGAGTCAGTGTTCCAAGAGAGTAGGAAGTGGGTGCTGCTAGGCCAATTAAAGATTACTTACAAAACTGGTGAAGTCATCTCTGTTTATTCTATTGAGCAAAGCATTCATAAGCCCTGCTCAAATTCAAGGGGATGGGGAAATAAAACTCTCTTTATAGGAAAGTGGCAAGATCACGTTGCTTGGGGGATGGGGGATGCTGAGGTGGCTATCTTTGGAAAACACAATCTGCAAAGCCATATGAAGTAATTCCTACCCCTTCTAATGTGTCCTAGGCCTGAGGATCCTTCTTTTGCATCAACATCTACAGCCCTTTCCCTTTTTTCTGTTGTTACTGCCACAACCAATTCAGGTCCTCATCACTTTGTTGATAATTCATTGTTAGAATTATCTTCCTGCTCTCCAATTTCTCTTTCCTGTAAAATTTGTGTTTTCTCATCATTGGTCTTTCCACAAGCTTTAGCTTTGATACTGTCATCCTCCTAAGTAAAAATCAGCTGTTGTACCTCAGCCTTCAGGAAAAGTTGCACAAGCTGGCCTGTGTCTCATTTGACTTGTGTATTTTTGGTACATATAAGATGTACATTTTTTAAGTCTCTAATATTGCAAAATCTGGAAATTTTATATAAAAATTCAGATTAAGCTCTACTGAAAATAGGAGTTCTCATATATGGAAGAATTCGATTACTAAACTCAATTGTTCTGCCGTTGTGGCATGTATATTTTAGTAATAGGGAGGCAGACAATAGGCAAAATAAAGAAGTAAAATAGATAGAATGTGGGATGGCAGTAGGCTTTGTGCAGGGTAGGGAGGGGTGAGGAAAGGAGTACATGGGAAGAGTGCAATTTGTTTTTTGAGACAGAGTCTTACAATGTGTTGCCCTTGGTAGAGTGCCGTGGCATCATAGCTCACAGCAACCTCAAACTCTTGGGCTTATGTGATTCTCTTGCCTCAGCCTCCCAAGTAGCTGGAACTACAGGCGCCCGCCACAATGCCTGGCTATTTTTTGTTGTTGTTGTTGTTGTAGTTGTCATTGTTGTTTAGCTGGCCCAAGCTGGTTTGAATCCACCAGCCTTGGTGCATGTGGCTGGTGCTGTAACTACTGTGCTACAGGCACTGAGCCAAGAGCTGCAATTTCCAATCATGTGGTCATTCACTGAAGGCCTCAATAGAAATGGTGGCATTTGAATTTAAAAAGTGAAAGAGGTAAGAGAAATGTGGATTTCTAGAACTGTGTTATCCAATATGGTAGCCACTAGCAATATGCTGCTATCTAAATTTATATTAATTAAAGTTAAAAGTTCACTTCCTTGTTCACACTAGCCACGTTTCAAATGCTCAGTAGCTGCATGTGGACAGTGGCTGCAAAACAGATACAGAACATTTCCATTACTACAGAACATTCTCTTAGCGTTGCAGAGGAATCTCATTCCAGGCAGAGGGCACAGCGGGTGCAAAGGTTCCAGGGTGGGACGTGGCTTGATTTGAGCTAAATAGTGGCATGGCTCTTCTGTTTACCCATTCCCTGTTCATGCTGAGGCTAAATAACATTTGCCACTCATTACCTTAACCTAAGCCAACTTTCCAAAGGCCTTTATTGATACTGAGTGTTAGATACTTGGTCAGTGCCATGGAATCTATGGGACCAAGTGCAAACTCCTTGGCTTTGCCTGGAAAAGCTGTGCATTGAAGAAGCCTGAGGACTGAGGACCTGGACCAGGACACAGAACACATGTGTTCTGCTTTGCAGCAGAGTAGGTTCAGGATATCATTCAAATGGTATTATCAGGGGTGATGCAGCACAAGCACCCACTAGTCAGAGAGAATATTCACCAAAAGTGTCCTAGAGGGCTTCTAGTAGACAGCTACTCATCCTTTAGTTAGTGTGTCATGGAGAAGTTTGAAGCATGGCAGGAGAGTGGCACTCTGGGGCTCAAGGCAATGACTATACTACAAAAATTGATACAGTCTGACATGCTACATACAAGTGGTATTTCAGCCTTGGATAATATATGCCATATGTATTTGGAAACTATAATGGACTATAGGGTTTATTATAAAGTCTTTCCCGGTAAACATAACTCAGCCTAAGGTGCCAGGATCTAAGGCCTCCGGCAGGGTATCACCAGCATCCTTCTGGTATTTTCTCTTACTTCCTCATTATGTTACCTTTCTCTCCACCAGCATGACAGTATTCTCAGGGCCCTGGAGGTTCTGTATGACACCAACTTGGTGTTTTCACCTGTTTTTCCTCTTCCTTTCCTTCATTGATTGTCTTTGCCATCCCAGGCCAGAAATGGTTCTCTCTCCTACGGCTGGGAATGTTCATTATCCATACTTATGTGGCAATTAGCAAGAGTACAAGGGCAATCTCTTTGCTTTTCTGTGTGTTTATCTACTCGTAGGCCTAATCTTACCTTCCTTAAGGACAAAGGTCACAGGTCCTTTCCCTTTTTCCTGATGTGGCCACATTTCTATACACATGTGTCAAGCTCCTACTACATACGGGGCTGAGGGTTACAATGATAAACCAACTCAGTGCCCTGACCGCCTATCATCCTTCTTTTTTTTTTTTTATAAGCTTACTCAACTCTTTCAAGTCTTAGGCAAAATGGGAACCCCCGTTCCCTGCTAATGAGGAATGAAATCCCTGGATGGTCCTTGCAGAAGATAGATTAAGCTAGGATGTGAAGATTCACAGCCCCCTAAATTTTAAGGCCCTACTGGAATAGTTCCATTCTCAATGCTCTGCAATTCCTACCTCCTGGAACTGTAAACAATGATTCACACCACTGTAGGCCTTTACAGTTTACCAAGCACATTCAACACATGCAGCAGGCTTTCAGGGAAGGTCAGGTTCCAACATGTTAGCAGAGATTCACCTTCAGGTCACCAGACTTGCACTTACTTTGCTACACACCTATCACAATCAGAAAAAGATTTTTTTTTTCTTTTTCTCCCCTCATCCTTTAATACTGAGCAAGCCAAGAAGGGCCAGTGTGGGGTAATTCTGTAGCTGGCCTATTTTGAAGTTCCTTGGCAAAAACAGTTTCTAGAGGATGTGGGGGAACATGGGGTTGGGCCCACACGTGGCCTTCTGAATGCTTGAGTGCAGCCTTTTGACCAAATCCAAACTTTACCCAAGGGGATTTGTTCAGTAAAGTATAGATTCGGTTGAGGGGGACCGCACTGGGGATCTGGAGGGCCATGTGCTGCCGTGAGGCTACAGGTTCCCCAGCCCTGACGGTTGAAGTCCAATCAAGCCTGGCTGTTAGAAAAAAGGAAGTGAAGCAGGGTTGTCAGACTAAAGGAAAGGAGGGCAGGGGGAGAGGACGGGAGAGTGGGCTTGGTGGACGACTCGGAGAACCTGGCACCTGTGGGTGAGCGGGTCCCAAGACGCCCTGGTCCCCGGGGTCCGGAGTGGGCGTGTCCCGGGGCCAGACCTGCGGGCGGAGGTGTGCCACCAGGAGGGCGGGGCGGGGCGGGGCGGAGCGGGCGGCGCACCTGGGCGGGGAGGGGCGGCGCGGGGCTGAGCCCTGCGGGGGCCGCGGCGCGCGCCAATGGGCAGCGGCTGGCAGCGCGCCCCGCGCCGGAGCCGCAGTCGCGCCCTCTGCCTGCCCAGCGAAGGCGCGGACGGCGCGCGGAGGCGAGCGCGGTGGAGAGGAGCCGCGGGCACCGCACCGCCGTCAGGGCATGAGGATGGCTGTGGGTTCCGTCAAGATGCAGCCGCCCTGCGAGAGCCCAGCCCTGGCCGCTGCTGCGGCGGCGGCGGCGGCGGACGGCGCCTTGCGCCGCAGCCCCAGAGCCCGGGAGCCGGAGCGCGAGCAGCCGCCAGGGTCGCTGCGGCCGCGGCTGAGGGACCTGCCGGCCCTACTGCGGAGCGGACTCACGCTGCGGAGGAAGCGGAGCGCCGCCGGGGGCCGGGTGAGTGGCCCGGCCCGGTCCGGGTGAGCGCGGGCGGCGCGCACGTGGAGCCCGCGCCCACCCTCCCGGGCCGCCGTGGGGGGCGTTTGGAAGTTGAGGCGGCGGCGGACTGGGCGCCCTGCTGCTGGACTTGGCTGAAGAGGGGCACGGGACGGTGGGTTTTGTTGCGTCCCCCTTTGAGCGACGGCTCCCCCTCCCCCCAGATGCACCTGACTTAACCCAAGGGCACTTGGATTCAGGCTGCTGGAGCTGGGGTCCCGCCGGAAGAAGAGCCGTTTGCCTCTTCTTGGAGGGGAAGCTGCAGGTGTCGGTGCCTAGCGGCCTGCCTGCCCTGTCCTGACTGCAAGCTTCAGGCCGCACGAATGGGATCCCAGGTTGCAGGACGCATGCGACGGGTGTGCTTGTTTTGGACAACCCATTGCAAGCTGTGGGCATCGGTACTGGCTTGGCGCCCGCCACTGCTGAGGAGGCAGACCCAGGAGTTCGAAGTTGTGGGATGAACTTCTAGTTCTTGGGTTCCGTAGTCCCCAGCACCTAGTACTCCTGGACGCCCCCTTGAACAGGCGGGTGCACGCCCCCAAGAACCTTATTGACTTCCTGATGATGTGTTCAGATAGGATTTCCTGGTGAAGGAGTGTCCCTCACTCGGTTCTAAGTGCATCTAATGACCGGAGCAGGTCGGGCATGTTTTGCGTGTTAAAAGAAGCGGGAAAGGCCTGCTGATTGTCTCCTGAGATCTTTAGGAAGCCACACCGGAGGCTCCGCCAGGGCCTCACGATACCCGGCAGACTTACTAAGACTTCCTGGCTCACTAGAGCTAGGGGGCACCTTTGGTGGGTGCTACTCAGCTTCTAAAAATTTGTCATCATTAAGTAGTCTTTATGCTGAAAAGCTGCAACAATGTAGTTTTTGTGATTCTTTTTTTTTGGCTGTAATTAAAAAAAATGTCTTGATAGCTCGCTGTAAAAGAAGTCCCTTTCTGGGAGACTTTTAGCTCTTGCAAACATGATTTGTGTAAATTTGTGGGTTAGGGAGAAATGCTGGCTTTGGTGTGCCTTCCTTGGGATAAGGAAGGGTCTGAATTGATGTAGGTCTTTGCCTTCTCTAGGCTGTGTTCCTCCCTCCCTAGGCATTTTCTTTCCTGTGTAGGGATGACGGCACATGGGCCACCTCAGAAGGATGTTCTGAGTGAGGACTGGCTGGGTATGACTGGGTGGTCTAATCGGTGACCAAGGGGAGCTTAGGAATTGCCCACAAGTGATCTTAATGCGTGGCATAAAGGATTGACTGCAGAGAAGGCTGGGAAATGTGTCCCCAAGATGTGGTAGCTAAACAAATGCAAGACCAGAGTTATAGACTTTGCAGGAATCTGGGGGAGAGTAGGTCAAATTGTGTTCCGATGATCATTGACAGTTACTTTTTCATGGCACGGAATACTGAAGACATGAGGGCAGCCAGGCAGTCTGTGACAAGAGTTGCCGAGGGTTTTGGTGTAAATAGTTCTTGGTCTTCTTCTGTGTAGATATTTGTGTTTCTCGCTGCCTGGGATGATGTTGCTTACCCTGCCAATGTATATATTTACTCTTTATTTTCTTAATTACTCTGTGGTAACATTTATTTTATCAACCCTCTTTGATTCTAGTACTGTATTCTTTTTCCAACTTTCCAAACACATGTCATCCGTGCTTGGCAAGTTTTTTTTTTTTTTATTGGAGGAAGATTGTCACATTTTCCGATGTTGGAGACTTAATGCTTTTCAACTATTTCCCCATTCTTCTGCTTTGGGACCACTTTTGTGATTTGGAAACTTTCCCCATCAAAGGAGTAGGAAGGGGTTTGAATGAAAAACAAATGAAATATGTACCTGTCTTAGGCAGCTCAGGCTGCTGTAACAAAATACCACAAACTGAGTGGCTTAAACAACAGAAGTTTATTTTTCCTCACAGATTCAGGAGGCTGGGAAGATCAAGATTAATGCGCCAGCTGATTCAGTTTCTGGGGAGGGCTTTCTTCATGGCTTGCAGATGGGCATTCTCTCATTATGTCTTCAGATGGCCTTTCCTTGGTACAGAGAGAGAGAGAGAGAGCGAGGTCTCGCTCTTATAAAGCCACTAATCCCATCGTGAGGGACCCACCCTTATGACTTAATCAAATCCTAAATAATTCCCAAAGGACCCTATCTCCAAATACCATCATATTGGGGTCTAGGGCTTCAACATAAGAATGTTGTGAGGCACGCAAACATTCAGCCCATAAAAGAAGGGATTTGAAAGAAAGAGAAAAACCAGATGAAATATGTGACAGACTGGTTGGTTGGTGACTTGTAAGCATCTAGTAGTGTTGTCTGATTAGCCCCGTTGGGTAGGACAATGATGCTGAAGGCAAATAAATCATGGCTTAAATCCTTTGGGGGACTTTTCGCTTTGTGCCTCATGGGCTGTACCTTTAGATGGCAGCTGAGTAATCTTGGGGGCAAGGTAACAGAAATTCATTACCACTGGTAAAGAAGCAGCTCTGTGCATCACACGGGTTGGTAAAGTTTTCAACTCCCCTATTGACCAAGATCTAATTTAGGAATGTGTGCAGTTCTTGTCCATGCTGCCTTGAGCTCCCAAAAACCTGGACAATGTGATGTCAACTGACATCAGCTAAGCTCTTTGTAGGTTGTGTTGCTCCATCCAGGTGCGCTGTAGCTTATCTCTTACTAGAGAAAGTCAAGCTTTGGTTTGGTTAATATAGCAGAGTCCTTGATTCCTGGGGTCAGTCACCTCTAATTGTATTGAATTCAACATGCATTCATTAAGAGTCTTTGGGCTCGGTGCCTGTGGCTCAAGCGGCTAAGGCACCAGCCACATACACCTGAGGTGGCGGGTTCGAATCCCCAGCCTGGGCCTACCAAACAACAATGATGGCTGCAACCAAAAAATGGCTGGGCATTGTGGCAGGCGCCTGTGGTCCCAGCTGCTTGGGAGGC
>NW_003852423.1:4873067-4893944 GCF_000181295.1 Otolemur garnettii | reverse complement strand
AAAAAAAAAAAAAAAAAAAGAAAGAGTCTTTGTACCTCTTTAGGAAGAGGGAAAGACTAAGTTTTGCATTGTGGGAGAAAACCTTAGTTACCCTTAAATACCAATGGCCAGTAAGGCACAGATTGAATCCCATCAAACCCTTTATCATTTTTTAAAAATTGCATAATGGAGATTGAGAGAATGGTATATTAAATCTGCGAACTTCTACTATTATTAACATTTTGCCAGTCTTCCTTCATTATTTCTCTCTCTCTTTTTTCATGGTGGGTAGAAGCAAAATTATACATGTATATCATGTCATCTCACTTATAAACGTTCCAGTTTTCATCTCTACTAAAGGCATTAACAACAACAAAACTTTTGTTACCTTTTTCATACCAAAAATATGAACAACTATTCTGTCATGTACTTTTCATATTCACATTTTCTCAAAGATGTCTTTTTACTTTGTTGGAATCAGGAACTAAACAAGGTCCACGTGTTGTATTTGATTGTCAGGCTTTTAAACCTACTTTATTTTATGAGCGTTGACCCTCCTTTTTTCATGCCATTCATTCATTTGCAGGAGAGAGTAGGTCATTTGTCCAGTACAGTGTCCCACTTTTAGGTCTGTGGTATTGTTTAACTTGTCGCTCTATTCTCTGTTTCCTATTATCTGGTAGTTAGATACAGAGGGTCGATTATATTCAGGTTTTATGGCAAGTATCCTTGTGGATGATGCTGTGTGAAATTTACTGCATCGCATCACAAGACATAAAATGTCTGGATGTCTCTCTTTGTGTGATGTTAGGATTGGTTGGTGGGTGTATGTAGTATCCCTTTCTACCTTTCACTTAATGATTTTATCATTCTATAGATGGTTGTATCCTGGATTCATTTCATCAGGGGTTGCAAAATGGTGATAATCTAAATGTATCATTTTTGCATTTGTCAATTGGAATTATGTCCATAAAGAACTTGCCCTTATAAATTATGTGGGTTTCCTGAAATATTGCACAGGAAAGACAGAAAAGGCTTAATTTTTTTCTTTTTATCAACTGTCAAAGTAATGATTTGGTGCCCTAACATCCTATAGTGATAACTGAGTTTTTCTTAAGTATCATTTAGAACTTATGGATCTTAACGTGTTTGTTTCATTCCCTTATAGTCAATATCCTTTTTTCCCTCCTGAGACAGTCTCGCTATGTTGCCCTTTGCTTTGTGCCATGGCGTCACAGCTCACAGCAACCTCAAATCCTTGGGCTCAAGCAATTCCCTTGCCTCAGCCTCCCAAGTAGCTGGGACTACAGGTGCCCGCCACAACGCCCAGCTATTTTTTGGTTGCAAGTTGTCATTGTTGTTTAGCAGGCTCAGGCCAGGTTCAAACCCACCATCTTGGGTGTATGTGGCTGGCACCCTACTCACTGAGCTATGGGTGCCAAATCTATAGTCAGTATTCTTTTTGACACTCAGTTAGTAGACTTGAATACCTTTCTTACTTTTTGGCACAAGATGATCTAAGCATATCTTATCCATTCTTTGCTCCAGACCTGGAATCAGCCATTTTCCCAAGGAGCACTGATTCTTTTTGCTAAAAATCATTCATTTTTTCCCCCAATTGTTATCTCTCTTAGTGGCTGCATTATTTTTACCTTGGTTTCAAACCTCCCACGTTATTTTTCTTTCTTTCTTTCTTTAATCCTTCTCATCAGACTATTTTTAAGACTGACAGCCCTACCCCCCACCCAGTACCCCATAAAACAGCTGGCTAACACCCCTTCCCTCTTTCTGTGTACACTGTCAAAATGCTGGGATTGACTTATTTTGAGCTTTGGCTGCTGTGATGTTTTCTGCAGCACTCTGCCACTGTCTTCATCATCTTGAAATCTGTTTCATTTATAGCAGCCGGAATGATTCACCAATGGTGCCAAATTGACTGCCCACCTACAGTGTTCCAGTGATTCTCAGTCTTTGAATTCAACATCAGAAAGATCTAATTCTCTTTACCACCCTTCACCAGGCAGGGTCCCAATGGCTGATGCTCTTCAACATTGAGAACCTGGGAAGAGCAGCTGGTGGCCATTGGAATGAGGTTCTCTCTGTTTCATTCCCAGTCTCTTTGCTGGGATGACTCCCTCTCAAAGAGGAAGAGAGGGACCCTCTCCCTTTGTCCAAGCTGGAGTGCTGTAGGTGTGACTGAGTACTCTCCTCTGCCAGAAATTTGACATTGTCGGTGTAGAAAGACTACTGCTCCAAGTGATGCCAGTAGGTCCAATTTATAGTCATTTTGGACACCTGTTTTACAAGCCAAGCATGTAGTTTGTGTTTTGTATTTAAATTGAAATCAATAGCTCCCATGTGATAGCCCTTATTTATGTGCAGTGCATGTTCTGATACAAAGTTCGTTTAACCCTCACAACAAGCCTGTGAGTTAGGTGCTGTTATTTGCATTCTACAGATGAGGAAACTGAAACACAGATGTAACTTGCCCAAGGTCACAGAGTGTGTGGGCGGTGGGCGGAGAAGTTTGAGCCCAGGCAGTCTGCTTCGGTGGAGCCAGATACATGCTCTGCATTGACTCTCTGGTTTTCCTCAGATGAACTGAGGGCAAAGAGTCTATTTACTCTAAGCCACCATAGCCTTATATTACCTGCTGATAACACCTTACCACTGTGAGAGTAGTCAATAAATGCTGTTGAAAATGCCAGAATTTAAATTTTTGCTTGAGCACACAGAAGGGTTGCTGATTGGCCTACTGAGTGTAGGGGTGTTGGAGAGAAGCATTGTTGTTACGGATGAATGGCAGCTAGTATTTACCTAAATTAAAAATAGCAGTAGTGTGTCATAAGCAAAAATCACCCAGCTCAGTTTGATCAAGGTCAGTCAAAAAACCTGTGAATTAGCCCAGCTTACTTCTTTCTCCCATGCTTGTACTAGTTTCCTGACAGAGGCTAAAAGCATTAAGGAGGCACACTCCTTTCCAGGAAGGTAAGTCAGCTCAGATATGAGGGACGGACGAGGGCAGAACTTACTTGAGAAACACTAACTTCTGATCAGCTGCCTCTGATTGCTGACATACCACCAGCTCGAACCTTGTTATAAAGCGATGTTAGCCATGACTACACATAAAATAAAACTCTCCAGATGTCACCTCTAAAAATACTTATTTGGGAAGAAGGAAAAGAAGCTAGATTAATTTATTTTAATTTCATGTGCATTCCAGCAAAGGAACATTAAATGGCAAGTTAATACTTTATTTTTTTGATCCCCCACCCCTACTATGGACCCCTCACCCTTTGACTTTGGTTGTATTATTAGATCCCAGGAAAACACGTGGCTGTGGTTTCAGAACCTGGGATTGAGTCCGAGTGCCATTGCGTGGCATCCTCCTGTCTATTCTCTGAGCCTCAGTTTCTTCCTCTGTAATGAGATAAGGGTGCACCACGTTTTTCTAAAAATAGAGACAATGTGTATGAAGTGTTGGATGCATTGGAACTAAATAGTTCTTTCCCAGGCTGAATGCTTATTCTAGGCAAATGGACTTTCATAGACATATTTATGGAAATCTAGGCACAAAATTTTTTTGCTTTCGCATGCAATGTCAGATTCTATTTTTTAAAAACATGTGACATCCTATAGTGAATATTTTAGGTGGTGTCTAAATACTGACATTATAACAAAATAGGAAGAGCTTCACACTGGCACTGTCTCTTAAATTCACTTGGCAGTAATTGGTAACTTGTGCAGCTTAAAATAGACAGAAAGGTAGGAAATAAGTCACTGGTAATGACTTTAAGTGCTTATGATTTTTTTTTTTTTTTTGCGCTTCAATATTCTGTAACAATCTTTTGGTAGGAATAGAGATGATTCCAGTAATGATATGTGATATGGCAGTAGTTTGTGAGAAGTTAACAAGATTTTATGTGAAGGCAAAAAGTTAAAATCAATGACTTAATTTTCTGTGGCAAGTTATTATTATAATAACTCATTCATAAATAGGCATGGGCAGAGGACAGTGAGGCCACTGTGGCAGGTCTTTACCAGATTGAAACCTCTGTGGTCTCCTAAAGGGAGGAGGTATTTTCACCTATGAGGAAATTGCAATCCAGAGAGGTTAACAACTTCCCCGTGGTCAACCAGCTAGGAAAGAGCAGAGGAAGATTAGAGCCCAGGTCTGCCTGATTCCAAAGACTATGGCCTTTCACAATATATTGTCTAAAACTTTGGTAGGATAATATACTGTCTGTCGAGACAATGGCTAGAAACACAGGGTTCCTTTTCTTTCCAGTGTCTTCGGTGGTGGCTTCCGGGATCAAGCTTTAATTACTCACAAGCTTTGGCTATGGCGAGAGATGAGCAGCTGTTGGGTTTTCCTAGCAAACCAACCACTGTACAAGAAACGTGAGCGTTTGCGATGACTCATCCTCGAAGCCATTGTTTGCTCAGCTCTGTATTACAAATCTACTTGGAGATTTATAAAGCAAGCAAGTTCTTTTTCTGGCTTATATGGAAAACTGAAAGAAGAGGGAAATGAACTGTGTTTTTCACAAACACTTTAAATAGTTTGAGCAGCCATTGTTTCAATACACCATATGTTGTTATCATGTCAAAGTTTTAGACATGATGTAGAAAGGCCATAGTAAATTCTCCTAACCCCGGATTTACGTTTCGCATGTTAAAATGCTTGATATTTAAGAAAGTTCAGTTTAGGAAGTTGAAAATGCACAGACCTGTTAAAGTCACTGAACCCACTTACAATCGCATAAAATCATTGACAAGATACAAATCCAGGGTGGACATAAAGTTCGTGCGCAGTTTGCTACGTTAAACGATTTTAAATTGGACATAAACTTAATGTGCACCCTGTACATTGTAATGAAATTAAACTTTGGTATATTTGCCTACTAACCTTTTAATGTTGTATGATTACCTGAAGTAAATGGCTCTTGTTTTTATTTATTTATTTTTTTTATTCTGGGCGTTTTTAAGAATAAAAAGATAGAATTGCAGAAAAACATACATGTAAATGTACTTTTACATGTTATTTCAGAGGACTTTAAGGTGCTATGAAGCCTGGGCCACACTGATCTCTGATTAGAAAGGCCTTCCTTAACGGGCTTCTAGAGAAAAGCACCATTATTTTCCTTCCTTTAAAAATTTAGCCTAAGTAGGGGCGGGCGCCATGGCTCACCCCTGGAATCCTCCTCTGGGAGGCTGAGATGGATGGATTGCCTGACCTCAAGAGTTTGAGACCAGCCTGGGCCGGAGTGAGACTCCATTTCTAAAAACAGCCAGGCACTGTGGCGGGCACCTGCAGTCCCAGCTACTTCGGAGGCTGAGGCAAGAGAATTGCTTGTGGCCAAGAGTTTGAGTTTGCTGTGAGCTGTGACAGCACTACCAAGAGAGACAGAGTGAGACTCTGTCTCAACAAACAAATAAACAAAAATATTTGGCATAAGTACTCATTTAGTTGTCAGTAAATATTTTCTTGAATTAAAATATTTTACCAGTCTATTGAATAGGAAATTGTTCATCTCTAAAGGTAGCAAATGCTTCAGTGAGTCCTGGTAGGTGGTGGTGCTAATAATAATAACCATTATTATTCTTAACCCATCTCATAGAACACTTGTTATATTGGCTGTTAGAAGTTCTTTAAGAACAGCAGTTAATTTAATCCTGGTCACAACCACATCTGGCAGATGGCATCCTTGTCTTCCTTTTTCCAGAGGAAAGGGAGGTACACAGAGGCCAAGTTTCCGTATATCACCCAAGAAGTGACAGGAGCCAAAATCTGAAGCCAGATTTCCTGGCTTCATATTCCACAGTCTAACTCCTCTGTAGAGGAGGATAGAATAACATATTTACTTGACTAGAGTCTCTCTCTCTCTCTCTCTCTGTCTGTCTTTCTCTTTTGTTTCATTTTTAACACTTCCAGAATTGGAATGTATCTTACTGTTGATGTGACCATTTGAAGGAGTACTATTTTTCTCCTTGTAAAGCTATTATTAAATTGATGGTATGTCTTAAAACTATTTGGTGTCTCAGGATAAAGGATATAAAGGGTACATTTTTAAGATATAGCTGCATACTTTATGGAAATATCAGTAAATCACAGCTTTAAAATGGTACATACAAACAAAATCTTTATGAAGTGTGAAAAATGTAAATTAAGATTGTATTAATTTACATGAACACTGATAGTGCTTAGGTAATGATTTAAATGTCAGAGGAGAATAAATTTAAATTTTTCCTACAAAAAACATGAATAGCCTTAGAGTAATATTGAAGATAGAAGAAACATTCTCAGTGGGAGGTTAAAAATGTGTGTGTGTATACATAATTTATTATGTCTCCTCACAGATTTTTTTTAAGAAAGTCAAATTTAAAAGTTAAACTTTCCATATACATTTTTGAAAACTGAGATCATGAATATAACCAAATGATAATAGCTTTAGACTTTCCTTTGAGTCACCATAATTTAATTTGTGTGACAAGTTGGCAGACTTTTCTGTGACTCAGCTAATCTGTTTTGTGTTTTATCTGCTTTGTTTATGGGACATTGGGCTTCTTACCTATAAAGTGATTCTCTTTCCATTTTGCATTGCTTGTGTTACTTGTAGAGAAAACACAATTCAGGATTTTTTTTTTTTTTTGCAGTTTTTGGCTGGGGCCGGGTTTGAACCCACCACCTCCTGTATATGGGGCCAGCGCCCTACTTCTCTGAGCCACAGGTGCTGCCCCACAGTTCAGGATTTTTAATAAGGCAAATCAAACCTTTACTAAAGTTTGTCCTGAGAATCAGGAGTTTTTCATTCTACCTGGTTGTCTTCCTGTATTTTTTTTCTAACTGGACTAACAACTTAAACTCCAGCCCTATTGGTGGTTTCCTTGTTCGGTTGAATTTGACCTTGTCAAATCATTTACCTGCAGCTGTTATGAGGTGACATGCAAATACTTGTGATTGCCCAACACTTAGGGCTTTGGTGCTGACTGTAAATTTGTTTTACGCTCTCTTGTTGCTATTGAGGGACGTGACCAGCTTATCACCTCTGCTTGCTCCAACACTCTAAATGTTGGCTATAGTGAACAAACACTGAAAATCGTTGGGTCATCATGTTGTACTGTGAATTTGTATGTAGGTATGAAATCTTTTGTACAATTTTTTTTTTTTTTAAAGTAGAGAAGAGGGTATGATGGTAACTTCTAGGGATCAGGAAAAGTAGGATACCTATTTTGATCCATGACAATACAATTTGGAGGTATATTAGAACATTTTCTATGTATTTTTCACTTGATGGCTCTGTGACCTGGAGTAAATAAAATAACCTCTCTGAGTTTCTCTCTCTGAAATGGAATACAATGCCAATATTCTATCATGGACTCAGTGCTGGCATAGGGAATCAGTTTTTAGTCCTTGTCTGACCAAAGTCAGAGCAGTGGTCTTTGTGTGCTGAGATGCCCACTCAACTTGCCAAACCTTTCTGAATGTTCAGAAAGTGCAAAGCTGATCTTAGAACAGTGGTTCTCAACCTGTGGGTCGCGACCCACGGGAACTGTATTAAAGGTTCAGGGCATTAGGAAGGTTGAGAACTACTGTCTTAGAAGGAAAGATGGGTCTAGGGAGGGAGAAAATAATACATTAGCAGAGGGAGCATTTAAAGATGCAAAAGGAATCTGATTAAATCAGGAATCTGTCCTGTCAAAAGAGTAAAAAGAAGATATCTATAAAGCTGTTTCTAGAAGATTAAGTGATTTGTTTAGCCAGAAACAGAATTCTGGGAGAGGTGTCAGGAGAGAACTTAGTGGCAGCACCCCGTGTGCCTTTCAGAGATCTTACCTGGTGGTTTTCATTTGGTTAAGATGTTTGTTGCTATTTGTCGTCAATGAAGGCTATTTTTTAGCCAGAAATTCGTATCAGTATTTGCTTTCTCCTGCTATTTCAACTTGATCACAAATTTCCAAATAGTACTTGTTGAAACTTTCAGACTTCCCACTGCCCTTGCCACATAACTCCTTAAAAGAAAGCTGTCTAGATATAGTCTGATCTATACCCTGAGTGTCTCAAATGATGTTTGAACTTAAAAATACCTAACAAGTTCAATTCATGTGTTCACTTTGCCATCATGTATATGCTGTTTACATTTACAAAGTGCTTTCATGTGCATTCTCTTATTGTTTTCATAATTCTTAAAGAAATACAGTATTTCTTTCTTTTATAGAGTTAAAGGCAAAGTACTGAGGTTTTCTTTATGCTGTAACCTCATCATCTGTGAAGACAGTGCCCACCTAGTAACGTAGAGAATGTTCAGAAAGTGCAAGCTGTGGCTGTTGTCACTGACCTCATCATTGCTGAGGGATTCCAAGGTCAACTGCTTTGGAGAATTGAAAGGGATCTTATTGGTTATATTGATAGAAATTAAATAAGAAAGCAAGCTCCACAATTGGTACATGTATCTTGCTGAAGGCCATAGTAGTGAAGTTAAAAGCATTGAGGGCACCTCAGGCTGGACTTCTCCTGGTCCAGGGTCTCTTGACAGTTCTGCTTCAGGCTGCTGGGAAGGGTGGGGGCTACAGCAGAGCTTCTCAGACTTTAGCATTAGAATCCCTAGAGGGCTTGTTAAAACACAGATTCCAGGGCTCCAGGCTTAGGAGACTTGGCTTCACTAGTCATTAAGGCCTGAGAATCTGCATTTCTGTCAAGTTTCAGAGCGTCCATGGCCCACATTTAGTAGTTTGGTCTAAGTGGCCTCAGAAGTTCAGTGACCTTCATCATCCAGAAATTGCTGAGGCTGGGAGTCCACTGGCTATCTGTTCACCACCTCTAGGATGGAAGGCCAAACCAAAATGGAAGACTGTGACTGTAAGAATTTTATTGAATTAATAATACTGGAAACTCCCCTTTACTGGTTTCTGCAGAGGGACTGGTAGTTTAAAAAAAAAGATGAGGAGCGTTTGGCGCATAATGCCATGGCAGCTCTGGCCGTTCTGTTTGTCCATCCCATGGACCCTGTGCCCCTGGGAGGCTGCCTGCTGGGCTTTGGTGTGGGTTCAGTCAGCAGGAGGTCAGAGAGTGAGGCCAGGTGTTCTATCCCTCCTGCTTTCTCTCTTCTTTTTCTCTCTGGGGTTGGCAATGACTGGCCACCTGGCAGCAGCTGCAGCATCTCCATGATTGGCTCTTTCCTGAGAGGACCATTGACTGATGTAGGAGCCATGCCAGAAAATGTGATGGTGGAAGAAGATGTAGCTGCAGTGAGAAGAAACTCACCATGGGAGTGGGCACTGGGGGGATTAAGGCAGGGAAGCAGAGCATGGACAGAGGTCAGTGAGAGGGGCAAGGGAAGGGCCTGACTTTGAAGTGATGCTGGGCTTCATGGCAGAGGGTCCTGGGAGGTCTTTGGGTCTCTGGTCAGAACTAGGACTGTGCTGGAATGCGACCGGAGTGCCATTCCTCTGTCATTCCTGGGCCTAACACATTGACTGCCACACTAGAAATTTTTTTTCTTCCTTGGAGCCATTGTGGGTTTTTTTGTTTTGTTTGTTTGTTTTTGAGACAGAGCCTCAAGCTGTCCCCCTGGATAGAGTGCCATGGCATCACAGCTCACAGCAACCTCCAACTCCTGGGCTCAAGCGAGTCTCCTGCCTCAGCCTCCCAAGTAGCTGGGATCACAGCTACTGGGATCACAACGCCTGGCTATTTTTTGGTTGCAGCCATCATTGTTGTTTGGTGGGCCCGGGCTGGATTCGAACCTGCCACCTTAGGTGTATGTGGCTGGTGCCTTAGCCACTTGAGCCACAGGCACTGAGCCGAGTCACTGTGTTTTATTAGGTCAAGATAGGTCAAGATACTGTGAGTTGTATATGCTTCACGAGTAAATACAGCTCACATGGCAGTTAATGTGCTAAACTTGGATGGTAGGGTTCAGAGTCAGAGGAGCTGTTGTATAAGGAATTTGCATTCGTTCCCTATAATTGCCTGGCCAAGTTTTTTCCCTGCCCCTGGCACCCTTAGCATTGTCAGCCTCACATAAGAGTTATAAAACCTTTATGTGGTACTTTGATCTTGCTAAATTTTGTCACAGTATATCCAACATGTTCTGAAATGCCTGCCAAAACAACATTCATGAAGTAACAAATAGTTGAATAGAGTAATTACATCTTTGGTTGCTTTGCCCATAGGTTTCCAGTGATGGGCGTATCAGTACGATAGAAGAACTTTTTTTCATGGTTTTGGCACTCAGCCAAGTCATCTTTCCCAGTTGCCTCCCCTGAATGAGGATGTAACACACACTCATACCTGTCCTCTGTGTTTAGCGTTTCCTTTGTATTGAAATGTCATTCGAGGGTGAAACTAGTTCACAGCTTTTTTGAATAATATTGGGATGCTGTGCTTAAAAGGCTGGATCCCCACTGCTGAACACCTTGTCTTAACGAAACATTTTGGACAAAACCGCCCTTGACCGAAAATGTCCACTATTACAGTTTTTTAGGTAGGAGAAAAGTTGTTTATGAGGGAAAATCGATACTGAAATTTTTCTCCTCTCTTTCTGGGTTTTTGTATGTTTGTCAGAAAACATGGATGTGTGAAGGAGGGAAGAGTGTGACCTTGTACAGCTGAGACAAGTCAGGATGACTCACTTCTCGTCCTCAGCGTGGCACTTAAAATGCCTCGTGTTTTCCCCCACTTTCCTTTTTTTCCTGGTCCTTTTCCCAGTAAGGCTTGGTTGCTGGGTGCTGGGGGAAGGTGAGCCACTGGGAGCACAGAGACAGGGGCGCACACCTGCCAGGAAGGGGCGGGCCTTCCTGGAGAGGCCATGCCTGAGTAAGAACAAGACCCCGTCTCTAGTAAAGATAGAAAACAGTTAACTGGGGGTGGTGGCTCATGTCTGTAATCCCAGCTACTTGGGAGGCTGAGGCCAGCAGGGTCGCTTGAGCCCAGTAGTTTGAGATTGTTGTGAGCTATGACACCATCGCACTCTTCCCAGGGTGATGGAGTGAGACTGTATCAAAAAAGGAAAAACGTGGCCGGGCAAGGTGGCTTGTGCCTGTAATCCTACCACTGTGGGAGGCTGAGGCGGGTGGATAGCTTGAGCTCGCGGTTTTGAGACCAGCCTGAGCAAAAGTGAGACCCCATATCTGCTAAAATTAGAAAAACTGAGGCAAGAGGATCGCTTGAGCCCAGGAGTTGGAAGTTGCTGTAAGCTATGATGCCATAGCACTCTATCCAGGGTGACAGTTTGAGACTTGGTCTCAAAAAAAAAAAAAAAAAAACTGTCCCTGATTAGCTTTTCTCTTTGAAGATTCTTCTTCTTCCTCCCTCTGGTCGAGCTGTCCCTCGGGCTTTGACTTCCTTTGGCTTTGCCATTCCCATTTTCTTTCTTTCTTTTTTTAATTAAAAAAACCTTTTTTTAAATTAAATCATAGCAGTGTACATTAATACTATCATGGGGTACCAGTATACTGTTTTTGTACACAATTTGAAATACTTTCATCCAACTGGTTAACATAGTCTTCATGTCTTTTTCTTAGTTACTATGTTAAGACATTTATATTCTACATTTAGAGAGATTCACATGTACCCTTATAGGATGAACCATAGGCGTGATCCCACCAATCACCCTTCCTCCACCCACCCTTCCACCCCTCCCGTTCCTCTCCCCTCTCCCCATATTCCTGGGCTAAAATTGTGTTATAGTTTTCTTATGAAAGCTATAAATTAGTTTCATAGTAGGGCTGAGTACATTGGATACTTTTTCCCCCATTACTTTGCTAAGAAGAATATTTTCCAGCTCCATCCATGTAAACATGAAGGAGGTAAAGTCTCCATCATTCTTAATGGCTACATAGTATTTCATGGTGTACATATACCACAATTTATTTATCCATTTGTGGATCGATGGGCTCTTGGGCTTCTTCCATGACCTAGCAATTATGAATTGGGCTGCAATGAACATTCTGATACAAATATCTTTATTGTAGTGTGATTTTTGGTCTTCTAGATATATACCTAATAGAGGAATTATAGAATCAAATGGCAGGTCTATTTTTAGTTCTTTGAGTGTTCTCCAGATGTCTTTCCAAAAGGAACATATTAGTTTGCAATCCCACCAGCAGTGTAGAAGTGTTCCCTTTTCTCCACAACCAAGCCAGCATCTGTGATTTTGTGATTTTGTGATATGGGCTAATCTTACTGGTGTTAGATGATATCTCAAAGTAGTTTTGATTTGCATTTCTCTGATGATTAAAGATGGTGGGCATTTTTTCATATGTTTGTAGGCCATGTGCCTGTCTTCTTCAGAGAAGTTTCTCTTCAAGTCCCTTGCCCACCCTGAGAGGGGATAACTTGTTCTCTTTTTGCTAATACGTTTGAGTTCTCTGTGGATTCAGGTTATTAAACCTTATGTCAGAGACATAACCAGCAAATATCTCTCCCATTCTGAGGGCTGTCTATTTGCTTTACTTACTGTGCTTTTGGCTGTGCAGAAGCTTTTTAGTTTGATGAGGTCCCAGTAGTGTATTTTTGATGTTGCTTCAATTGCCTGGGGGGGTCCTCTTTATAAAATTTTCACCCAGGCCAATTTTTTCAAGTGTTTTCCCTAAAATTAGAGCAGAATTAAATGAAATTGAAAACAAAAGGATTATACAACAGATCAATAAATCAAAAAGTTGGTTTTTTGAAAAGGTCAATACGATAGATAAACCTTTGGCCATCCCAACCAAGAAAAAAAGAGTAAAATTGCTAATTTCATTAATCAGAAAGGGTAAAGATGAAATAACAACAGACCCCTTAGAAATCCAAACAATCCTTAATAAATATTACAAGAAATTTTTTCTCATAAATATGAAATCTGAAGGAAATTCACCAATACTTGGAAGCATGCTACCTTCCAAGACTTAGCCAGAAGGAAGTGAAAGTGTTGAACAGGCCTATATCAAGTTCTGAAATGCCATCAACTATATAAAACTTCCCTAAAAAGAAAAGCCCAGGACCAGATGGCTTCATGTCAGAATTCTACCAAACCTTTAAAGAGGAACTAGTACCTATACTACTTAACCTTTTCCAAAATATAGAAAAAGAATATTACCCAACACATTCTATGAAGCAAATATCACCTTGATCCCCAAACCAGGAAAAGACCCAACAAAGAAATAAAATTACAGACCAATATCACTAATGAATATTGATGCGAAAATATTCAACAAAATCCTAACAAACAGAATCCAGCAACACATCAAACAAATTATACACCATGACCAAGTGAATTTTATCCTGGGATCTCAAGGCTGGTTCAACATATGTAAATCTATAAACATAATTCATCACATAAACAAATTAAAAAACAAAGACCATATGATTCTCTCAATTGATGCAGAAAAAGCTTTTGACAATATCCAGCATCCTTTCATGATCTGAACACTTAAGAAAATTGGTATAGAAAGGACATTTCTCAAAATGATAGAGGCCATCTACAGCAAACCCACAGTCAATATTGTACTGAATGGAGGTAAATTGAAATCATTTCTACTCATATCAAGAACCAGGCAAGGTTGCCCATTGTCTCCATTGCTCTATAACATTGTAATGGAAGTTTTAGCCATCGCAATTAAGGAAGAAAAGGCAATCAAGGGTATCCATATAGGATCAGAAGAGATTAAACTTTCACTCTTCACAGATGACATGATTGTATACCTGGAAAACACCAGGGATTCTACTACAAAACTCTTAGAAGTGATCAAGGAATACAGCAGCGTCTCAGGTTACAAAATCAACACTTGTAAATTGGTAGCCTTCATATATACCAACAACAAAATCAACACTTGTAAATTGGTAGCCTTCATATATACCAACAACATATATACCAACAACAAGCTGAAAAAATAGTCAAGAACTCTATTCCGTTTACAGTAGTGCCAAATAAGATGAAATATCTGGGAGTTTACCTAACAAAGGACGTGAAAGACCTTTATAAAACGAACTATGAAACTCTAAGAAAAGAAATAGTTGAAAATGTTAACAAATGGAAAAATATACCATGTTCATGGCTGGGAAGAATTAACATTGTTAAAATGTCCATACTACCCAAAGCAATATATAATTTTAATGCAATCCTTATTAAAGCTTCCCTGTCATACTTTAAAGATCTTGAAAAAATAATACTTCATTTTATATGGAATCAGAAAAAACCTTGAATAGCCAAGACATTACTCAGAAAGAAAAACAAAGCAGGAGGAATCATGCTACCAGATGTCAGACTATACTACAAATCTATAGTGATCAAAACAGCATGGTACTGGCACAGAAACAGAGAGGTAGATGTATGGAATAGAATAGAGAACCAAGAGATGAACCCAGCTACTTACTGTTATCTGATCTTTGACAAGCCAATTAAAGACATTGAGTGGGGAAAAGATTCCCCATTAAACAAATGGTGCTGGGTGAACTGGCTGACGACCTGCAGAAGACTGAAACTGGACCCACAGTTTCACCACTAACTAAGATAGACTCTCACTGGATTAAAGATTTAAACTTAAGACATGAAACTATAGAAATACTAGAAGAAAGTGTAGAGAAAACACTTGAAGAAATGGGCCATTCCCATTTTCTTGTGCTCCTCCCCCAGCTTCTCCCTTGGGCTTTTCTGGTGGGCTGCTTTCCCAGCACTGCGTCTCTGAATCAGCCTGTGCTCTTGTGTGCTCTCCTTGTTTCCCTGGTGGGCTGCTTTCCCGGCACTGGTCTGTCGGTTTGCCTGGCCCCAGCTGAGGGCTCTGTTTCAGATGGGAGAGGATGCGGGATGCCCTTTGCAGGAGTTTGAGTGACAGAAGCCCACCTCTGCATGATAAGGGCACAACTACTAGATGAACTTTACCTAACAAATTCAAATATTGCGATCCGGTTGTTTGTACTCTCACATGAATCTGAAATTTAAAAAAGAATTTTAAAAAATTAATTAGAAAATTAAAGACTCTCATAGGAACCCTACCTACAACCCAACATATCTATTTACATCTATTCCTCTTTTTTTTTTTTTTAGAGATAGAGTCTCACTTTATCACCCTGGGTAGAGTGTTCTAGTGTCACAGCTCACAACAACCTCAAACTCTTGGGCTCAAGCGATTCTCTTCCCTCAGCCTCCCGAGTATCTGGGACTATAGGCGCCCGCTACAATGCCCAGCTATTTTTTTGTTGCAGTTTGGCCAGGGCCAGGTTTGAACTAGGTATACGGGGCTAGGTATATGGGGCGGGCGCCGTACCCACTGAGCCACAGGCACCACCCTCTATCACTTTTTTTTTTAGACTATTTATGTTTTCACCCCCCCCATTCTCCCCACCCCCACCTCGGACCCTCAAAAGCTTGAGTAGCCACCTTCTGCCTGCTCTGCATTAGGGAGTGGAGAGTTTACACATGTATTGATTGCTGATTAGCGGTACATTTTCCAAACTACCTGCTTAAAATAGGGACTTCTGCCTTGGGAAAGGATAGACACAAAGGACGTATACAAAATGTTGCTCTGGTGAGAAATAAGATTGTGAAACTCAAACCTAGTTTCCTTTCATAATGACTATCATGTAGAAATAGAAACTTCTACTTAAGCAACTAGCTTTGGGAATAAAAGGCTATGCATAAGATGTAATGTGGATTTATGATTTTGTTACGTGTTTCCTGCACCGTAGACAGCACTTGTCCCTCCCGCCGTTCCATACAGTCACTCACTTTTGCCTTTCCTGGTATTTGTTCTTCCTTCTAAATCTGTATTGTACACCTGCTCGCTAATGTGTCCATCAGAATAGTCCAGGTTTTGCTGTAGTAACAACAACCACACACACAAACCCACCACAATCTTTGTAGCTTTAGTACAGCCAAAGGTTTATTGCTTGCTTCCAAAAAGGACGTTTTGCATCTGGATGCTCTTCAGAGTGGCTGTGCTCCATTAGGGAGCTCTGCTTCTATCTCATGCAATTTCCATGTCATCATCCTCTCCCACAATGATTGCAGCATGTGAAGAAAGAATGGAGAATTGCCACAGGTTTTTAAATCTCTACCCCAAGTGACTTTTGCTCACACTGCATTGGCCAAAGCAAATCTCACAACTTCCCTCATTTAAGTTACTGGGGAAGTGTCATCTACCTGGGAGCCTTTAAGGAGAAAAGAAGCATGCATAAATATTTGTAATGTCTACCTCAGACATTAGAAGCTGAAAGTACAGAAGTTAATAAAGGTGCGATGGCTTGGCGCCCATTGCACAGTGGTTACGGTACCAGCAATATACACTGAGGCTGACAGGTTCAAAACCGGCCCAGGTCAGCTAAACAACAATGACAACTGCAACAAAAAATAGCCAGGCCTTGTGGCAGGTGCCTGTAGTCCCAGCTACTTGGGAGGTTGAGGCTAGAGAATTGCTTAAGCTCAAGAGTTTGAGGTTGCTGTGAGCTGTGACACCACAGCACTCTGTCAAGAGCAACGAAGTAAGACTCAAAAAAAAAAAAAAAAGAGAAAAAGAATAAAGGCATGAGCCTAGTCCTCAGCTACTCAAAGTCCAGTGGGAAAGATAAACATGTGGATAGTATCACAATTTAGTTTTACAAAGCTATACAAACTTCAAAATACGTAGTATATTAACTATAATGATAGAATAGAAAGTACCATGGGGGCACAAGGGTATTAATCTACCACTCAGCTTGGGGATGAACGGAATCTTTGAGTTGGAGGTGACATGAGAGCTGGGGTTTGTTCACCAGGTTTAGATCTACGTTATCTTGGTAAAGGTAACATCTGCGTAACATCTAAACTTATAATTTGGATAAAGCTCTAAGAAACAGGCTTACCTGTTCTTTGAGACCCCAAGAAAGAAATGAAAGCAATCTGTCAGCAACAGAACAGATCTGCTAGTTCAAGTGAAATGCAGCATGAGTATCCTTTTAATGAAGATGTGCTAAAAATACTTTTACAGAGCAATTATGCTGCTGACAGTTCTTTGATCTCAAAAATTAAACTTGCTGTTACATATGAAAAGAACAAAGCTGAGTGTAAAATAACAATCAGGGTTAGTTATTAGGCAACAAAGGTGGCATATACAGAACTTTGATTTGCCCAAGATTCTGATGTATTTTGCGTTAGGTATACCTGTGAGTGGTGTGCTAACATTGCAAAGTATATGCTTCATGGATGAATGAAAACGGAATCTTTCTCAAACCTAATAGAGCCTTGTCCTCTGGCACTGCTGTAGTCCCACTGGACTTGCCCTTCACACAGGGCATCCTCTGACCTCAGGGCCTTTGCACTTGTCTTCTTATCTGAAACTCTTCTTTCTTCGGATAACCCTCACTTGTCTTTGCTCAAAGCCCTTTTTCTCAGTGAGGCCCCTATTTTAAATTTGTAACATCAACCTTCTCCCCATGTCCTAGTCCTCTCCCACATAAATAATTCCAACATAAATAATTGATAATTAACCTATTTAGTTTCTGATCAGTCTTCCCCCACTAGAGCATAACCCATCTCTATACCACTAGACTGCTCTTCATAATTAAGTAAATTTAGTTTCATAAAAACCTTGTTCTATTGCCCTTATTGTGCCTTACATGGACATTTTGGAACTGCCTCATGGAATCCAGGTTTTTGGGGACAGTGTAATGGTGAGACTGTATGTGGACATGATCTAACAGATGGAAGGTGACAGTTATGGTCAGTTGAAAAAAGCCCTTCTTCAGAAAGATGAGTCTCTTTCTAAAGAGTGTGCAGAATGGAGAAAGGGGGGTTGAGGTAGGAAAATCTCCTGAAGGTTACTGTCCAGGTGCATAGGGTGGGGACCAGTTCTCAGATGGAAGCATTGGGAAGGAGAAATCTGAGAGTTTGAGGGATGCTAGGATTTAGTGATTTGCTTTCTGCTATAATCAGCTAAAAATCAGCAAGAACCCAAGGTAAGTTTCCAGCATTGAGAGGAATATAATCGGCAGAAATAGGACAAAAGGTTGTCTCATCTATACTGCAAGTCTCCTGGGTTCTTAAGGCTCTTTAAGAAATTATAATATGAGTAAGGCTGTGTATGTGTGCATGTTTGAATGAAAGGTCATCTCCGTTGTGTAGATGGAGAGGGAAAGGAGATGCTTTTTAAATGTCAAAACAGTGGTATCTGTCTCTTAGACATTTTTTGAAGTTTCAGTGTTTTTGGTTCAGGGAAGGAGAACTAGATGGCATTCTGTGAATCATTCTAGCGTGTCCTTCCCCCAGGTTGACACTGCTTTGTGGCCCTGCACCCCCACCACCTTGTCCTCAGGCTGCATCTGGCCAGTGCCAGGTCTCCACCCTCAGAGCCAGATAGGCATAGTGCCAGCTGCCTGCAAGCCCAACCTGGGGTTAGGTGGAGGAAGATAAAGTAGAAGATAGCCCGTGTGGGAAGACAAGGAGCTGACTGGATATAAAGGAAAGCATTTATTCCCTTTATCTACCTCTGACTTTTTCCAGTTCTTGAATTTCCGTGTGTGTGAAGTCCGGGGAATTGTGGCTTAAAGAGACTCATACCTGTCTGTCACAGTAGACTTCGGTAGAAAACTGTAAACTTGTGTAGCTGAGCACGGGAAATCCACCTGTCTTCTTGAAATGGAGAAGAATAACAAACACTATTTCTTGCTTTCATAAATTTCCCAAGAGCTGTTTTTCCCCACCACGCAAGGCGAGGATTTGGCTCACTTATAAACATGCAGGCCTCTGCCCACCTCCCCCCCTGCCCGCCTGCCTCATCCCGTGCCCGCCGCCCTCTTCTCACTGTTCCTCAGGTAATTGACTCGTTATTGGGGCAGAATACAGTGGAGGCTTTTGTGTTCACATACACTCTTTATAATTGGATTTGGGACAGAGTCAGTCAGGGGTTTTGATTGCAAACAAGAGAAACCAACTCTGAAATGACTGGAAGGATGCTGTGATGCAGGCCTGCTAGCAGAGTTCTTGGAAGGCTAGAGAAGTAGACTTCAAAAGGGGCAGGGACCAAGGGCATTCTTCAGAGAGGAGGGTGTAGATGTTATGAACAGAAATACTGGAACCAGCCAGCCAGGGTTTCTCTGCCACTCCCCAGCTGAATGATTATGGGTAAGCTACCTTTCTGTTCTTCCAAAGATAATTATGTACAGAAATGCATTAATATTTGTAGAACGTGCTGAGTACAGTGACTGGCAGGTAACAAGCAGGATATCAATACGTGGTAAACACATGTTGCTAATTGAGCTTTGTGTCCCTGTGTTACATTGGCAGGTGCTGCTAAATGAATGTCAGGTTGCTCTCTGGGCTGTAACTTCCCTTCCATGCCACTTCTCTTCTTTGCCCTTGCTGGCTTTTCTCTTATCAGAATTACCAATCTTTGTTCAAGGGCTATGTTTTAGTTCTTCATGGTTCCCTGAGAAACATCGGTTCTGGAACACTATTAATGTGGAGGAGACATAAAGATCTTGGTTTCTACATTTGGGGCTTTAGTTTGACTCTGCTCCCCTGAGGGATAGTTTAGTCCATTTTTTCGGCCACCTTGTTTGTGTGAGTTTTAACTGTTTTTTCATTAATCACTATTAACACCCCCCCCCCTTTCTCTTTCTTCCCATTATTTTGTTAAACGAGAAACTCTTGTAGAAGATAAACCATCCTTTCTCTGTGGAGGCCCTTTAGAAGCCTCCCTCTTAAAATAGCAGCATAGATACTTAGAAATAAAAGGAATGGATGATTTCTGCAATGCATGTTATTTTCCTTCAATTTAGTTCAAAGAAAATTTCATCTATCCATTCTTTAGTTGAAATTAGTCTTTCCTTTTAGGTAAGAATTGTTAAGAGTGTGGTTAGCCTGGAAAACTCAGACCATAGTCTATTTATAGGGAAGCTTTACTTAAAAGAAAAAAAAAGAAGAAAAATCAAGGCCTAGTGCAGTGGCTCATGCTTGTAGTCCTAGCACTTAGGGAGGCTAAGGTGGGAGGCTTGCTTGAGGCCTAGAGTTCAAGATCAGCCTGAGCAAGATCAAGACCCGGTCTCTACAAAAAAAAAAAAGAAAAATTAGTCAGATATGGCAATTCTTGTCTGTAGCCTCAGCTACTCAGGAGGAGCACTTGAACCCAGGAGTTTGAAGTTGTAGTGAGCTATGATGATGTCACTGCATCCTAGCCCCAGTGACAGAGACCTTTTATTCAGGGGGGATCAATGACTATATACATCCCACGCATCCAATATGCTGTTGTGGGTTAGGGTCTCTCTCTCTTCCCCCTTCTCCCCCCCACCAACATAAAGTATCTAGGTATATAGTTATGCAGTTTAGCCTGATATTAATATGTAAGTACTTAAATATTTATCTGTTGTATATTAGTGTAGCTTAAAAAAGAGTGGAGACTGGCTTGGTGCCTATAGCACAGTGGTTACGGCACCAGCCACATACACTGAGCCTGGCGGGTTCGAACCTGGCTTGGGCCAGGTAAACAACAATGATGACTGCAACAAAAAAAATAGCCAGGTATTGTGGTGGGTGCCTGTAGTACTAGCTACTTGGGAGGCTGAGACAAGAGAATTGCTTAATCCCAAGAGTTTGAGGTTGCTGTGAGCTGTGACGCTGCAGCACTCTACCCAGGGCCACATTGTGAGACTCTATCTCAAAAAAAAAAAAAAAAATAGCGGTGCCTGTGGCTCAGTGAGTAGGGTGTCGGCCCCATATACAAAGGGTGGCGGGTTCAAACCCAGCCCCAGCCAAACTGCAACAAAAAAATAGCTGGGCATTGTGGTGAGCACCTGTACTCCCAACTACTCGGGAAGCTGAGGCAAGAGAATCACCTAAGCCAGAGGTTCTCAACCTGTGGGTTGTGACCCCTTTGGAAGTCTCCTGCATGTCACAGATATTTACATTACGATTCATAACAGTAGCAAAATTATAGTTTTTTTTT